>NC_090827.1:69274236-69577267 GCF_028021215.1 Eschrichtius robustus | reverse complement strand
ATTTTGTACATATAGACTCAGAAATCATTGGCACCGTTAATTCTAAGCTAATAATTTAATACTAATAATATTTGCTTCTGGTAATTTTAATGACTAACATAGTTAAATAGATCATTCATTCTAATGCTTTATTCAAAGAAATGGCAATTAAGTTTTCCATTTTTGGCAGATTTCAACAATTTAAAAATCAGATTCATGTTAAATGTTAAACCTGACTAGATATTTAGATCATTTCTTTCTATGACATTGACTATTTTTTATAGTAAAACAAAAACAACCACCATACACACACACACACACACACACACACTTTAAGGGATTCAAGAAACTATTGGTCAAAATTTGGCAGAAACTCTGGTTCTCAATTTCCATAATGCTAAATCAGGAAGGTAAGTATACTGGAGTTTTGTTATAGACAGAATCTGGGAATGTGTTAGAAGTGTATAATTTTAGACCTCACCTGACATTTAGTGAATCAAAATATTTTTAATGTGACTCACTTTTTAACATAACATAAGATGTACAAAAAGTTTGATAGGCCTTGTGCTACAGAACTAAAAGACTTTTCATCTTTGATCAAAATGATTCTGAGATGGAAACATGTGGTATATGGGCTTTATTTCTTTTTCAGAAACATATCAGTTTTCTAATGTTACATAGCAAACTACTCCAAAATTCAATGACTTAAAACATTTATCATCTATAAATTTATATAGATAAATAAATTTATATAAATCTATGTTTGTATAGATTTTATCATTTATAGATGAAACATTTGCAATGATATATTTAATCATTATCATCTCATGAAATCTGCAGATCACCTGGGCTGTTCTGATCAGGCTGGCCTCACTCATGCTTTCCAGTCAGGGTGGGTTGACTGGACTTGGATCCTTTGTGATGGTCTTGTTTATATAGCCAGGATGACTAAGGCTTTCTCCATACAGCCTCTCATCCACCAACATACTACCTAGGCTTCTTCACATGATGACAGTTACAGTGTTTCCAAGTGCAGCAGAAGAGGGCAAGTCTCAATGTGTAAATATGTTCAAGTCTCCATTTGCATCATGCATGTTATTACTCCATTGGCCTAGCCTGGATTCAGTATGGGAAGGGATACAGAGAAGTATGGATACAGGGAGACATGAAATAATTGGGCACCAATCCTATAATAATCTACCAGAATAGTATCCATAAGAGATAAAAACATAATTCAAATAAATAAATGGTAGGAAGAAAATATCTTGTAACCAGTTCTCCCTTGTAAACTCTGAAAAATGTCTCTGTTGCTTAGAAAGGTAAGGAAAAGCTAAGTTATCTCATTATATTCACAACACCTAAAGCTGTTGTTTATCTCACACTTATGCTGTGGAATCCATGGTTATGATCCTAAGGGTAGAATCTGGTACAAGTGTAAGTATAAATGTTGTCTTTCCCATTACCATCACACCTATTTACAGACTGTCAGCAACAATGTGCACTGCTCTCTGAGTAGAGATTCAGTTGCTCACACAGAGTCCTATCAAGGGCCAGCTGTGCTTCCTTAGAGCTGCTTGTTATCAGTCTTCATGTGTGAAAAAATTATTTTGAAAATGATGAACATCACCACTACCTATTTCATAAGTTAACCACATAGCTGGTGGACAAATATAAATGCAGCCTGTGTCTGAATAAGAAGAAATATCATCCAACACAGCAAATTCAAAATCTATAGGCACAAAATGATCTGTTGTTACTTATAAATGACCAAACTCTATTTCTTTGACTCTGGTTGCTATTTAATCCATTGAAGGCTTAAAACACACACACACACACACACACACACACACACACACACGACTCTGTTGTGCTCTTATAACCATATCAGGAGCCACATCAATGGGAAAGAAGAGAATAATAGAGAAAAACATAAATTAATTTACTTCCAGCTCTAAGATACATAGCACTGTTCCCCTAGGCCCACCCAGTTGTAATTATGAATTGGCACAGTGCCTGCCCATGCCATCTGCTGTTTTCTAAGGCTGATGCCTTATCTATTGCAGAGTATTCCATAAGCAAACTAGACTCAGCATTGTGTTCTCTGCATACAGAAGACTTCTTAGCCTAGGAACAGATCAAGGAAACTCCCACTAACGTTTGGCTAAAAGCCACCTGCTATCAAGAGAGCTGAGGCACGTAATCAACAACAACAACAACAACAACAAAAGAAACAACCCAAAAAACAAACAAACAAAGAGAGAGAGAGAAAGAGAGAGAGAAGATAATGACTATTTCACATTATTAATGTTTTTCAATGTCTTTTATGACATGTGAAAGCATAGTAGTCATTTTGTCATGCTGCTGGTCCTTCTCACTCTCTCTTTAAATGAAGTCATTAAGATTTGGAGCAGCAGTTGTCAAGCTTATTATCTTTCTCTATTAAAAAAGAATAAAACTACATTTGATAAGATTTTATAAAGTTGTTTAATTAACACAAATAAACATATCTAAACAAGACTGTAGAAGAAAAACATCTTAATTTTATATAATTCTCCATGATTTTTTCCCCAGTCTTTCTATACTGCAATAATAGATCTCTAAAATAGAAAGTTTTTCTTTATTCAATTTTTGATGTTTGGGTATGTGAGTGTGTACATATGTGTTTTTACTTTCCCTTAACTGACTGGGATTTGGAAAATGTTCTGGAAATAGGATAAAGTAAACTATAAGTGGCCTATTTAACTTTGGTCTGCCCAAATAGCCTCTCTCCAAATACTTAAATATGAAAATGCAAAGTAAATGAGTTAGAGTATTATAGAACAGCAACATGCAAACTCAGTGTTTATCAGCACTTACTTTCCCTCCTTTACTTTAGACTCTTGAATTTTTAGATCAGTAGCTCTCAGACATGAGCTAGTTAAAATGGCATTCACTATTCTAACTGTTGGGCATACCTCAGTGAACCAGACAAAGTTCTTGTTGTCATGAGAATTTATGCTAATGAGCCTCACAGACAGATTTTCTAATTCACTGGTTTGAGAAAGGCATCATGAGAAATTTGCTTTATATAATATTTTTCTTTCAATAACTTTAAAGGAAACTATTTTACTGCAATTCTCACTATATATTATCACTCAGAAAAGAATACTGAATAGATATTTAATGACAGAAAATGTAAAAATACAAAAACAAACAAACCATTCAAATACAAGGATTTCTAGGAGGAGGAGAAAAGATGGTGGAGTAAGAGATAAGCTCACCTCTTCTTACGGAAACACTAAAATCACAACTAACTGCTGAAAAACCATTGCAAAAAAAAAGCTTGAACCTACCAAAAAAAGATACCCTACATCCAAAGACAAAGAAGAAGCCAAAATGAGATGGTAGGAGGGGTGCAATCACAATAAAATCAAATCCCATACATGCTGGATGGGTGACCCACAAACTGGAAAATAATTATACCACAGAACTTCTCCCATATGAGTGAAAGTTCTGAGCCCCACTTCAGGCTCCCCAGCCTGGAGGTCTGGCAATAGGAGGAGGAGCCTCCAGAGAATCTGGCTTTGAAGACCAGTGGGGTTTGATTGCAGAAATTCCACAGGACTTGGGGAAACAGAAATTCCACTCTTGGAGGGCTCACAGAGGGTCTCATGCACACCAGAACCCAAGTCTCTTAATAGACTGGGCCAGACTTACCTGCTGGTATTTGAGGGTCTCCTGCAGAGGCCAGGGGCAGCTGTGGCTCACTGCAGGGACAAGGACACTGGCAGCATAGTTCTGGGGAGTACTCATTGGTGTGAGTCCTCTTGGAGGCCGCCATTTTCTCACCAAGGCCTGGCCCCACCCAATAGCCTGTAGGCTCTAGTGTTGGGACACCTCAGGCCAAACAACCAACAAGGTGGGAACACAGCCCCACACATCAGCAGACAGGCTGTTTAAAGTCTTCCTGAGTACACAGCTGCCTGATAAACACACCCCCTGACATGGCCTTGCCCACCAGAAGGACAACACCCAGCTCCACCCACCAGTGGAGTCCCTCTCACCAGAAAGCCTGCACAAGCCTCTTAAACAGCCTCATCCACCAGGAGGCAGACAGCAGAAACAAGAAGAACTATAACCCTGCAGCCTGCGGAACAGAAACTGCAATCACAGAAAGTTAGACAAAATGAGATGGCAGAGGAATATGTCCCAGATGAAGGAACAAGATAAAACCTCAGAAGAACAACTAAGTGAAGTGGAGATAGGCAATCCACCTAAAAAACAATTCAGAGTAATGGTAGTAAAGATGATCCAAGATCTCAGAAAAACAATGGAGGCACAGATCGAGAAGATACAAGAAATGTTTAAAAAAGACCTAGAAGAACTAAAGAACAAACAAACAGAGATGAACAATACAATAACTGAAATGAAAAATATACTAGAAAGAATCAATAGCAGAATAACTGAGGCAGAAAAATGGATAAGTGAGCTGGAAGACAGAATGGTGGAAATCACTTCCATGGAATAGAATAAAGAAAAAAGAATGAAAAGAAATGAAGACAGTCTAAGTGACCTCGGGAACAACATTAGACACACCAACATTCACATTATAGGGGTCACAGAAGGAGAAGAGAGAGAGAAAGGACCTGAGAAAATATTTGAAGAGATAATAGTTGAAAACTTCCTTAACATGGGAAAGGAAACAGTCACCCAAGTTCAGGAAGCACAGAGAGTCCCAGGCATGATAATCCCAAAGAGGAACATGCCAAGACACATAGTAATCAAATTGACAAAAAATTAAAGACAAAGAAAAAATATTAAAAGCAACAAGGGTAAAAGCAACAAATAGCATACAAGGGAACTCCCATAAGGTTATCAGCTGATTTCTCAGCAAAAACTCTGTAGGCCACAAGGGAGTGGCATGATATATTTAAAGTGATGAAAGGGAAGAACCTA
Organism: Eschrichtius robustus; assembly: GCF_028021215.1. NCBI lineage: Eukaryota > Metazoa > Chordata > Mammalia > Artiodactyla > Eschrichtiidae > Eschrichtius > Eschrichtius robustus. Next base: position 69,572,353 of record NC_090827.1, on the reverse strand, counting down.
AAACCAAGAATACTCTACCCAGCAAGGCTCTCATTCAGATTTGTTGGAGAAATCAAAAGCTTTACAGACAAGCAAAAGCTAAGAGAATTCAGCACCACCAGACCAGCTTTTCAACAAATGCTAAAGAAACTTCTCTCCACAGAAAAGAAAAGGCCACAACTAGAAACAAGAAAATTACGAATGGAAAATCTCACTGGTAAAGGCAAACATACAGTAAAGGCAGGAAACTATCTGCAGACAAATATGATATCAAAACCAGCAACTGTGAAAGAGGAGAGCACAAATGCAGGATATTGGAAATGCATTTGAAATTAAAAGACAAGCAACTTAAAACAATCTTGTCTATACATAGACTGCTAAATCAAATCCAAGGATTTCTAAACAGTGAAATAGTGCTCGGCTGAAGAACAGACTCCAAAGTTAACTAGAAAGAAACTACACTATATTACAGTTGTGTTGACTGTTTCCCTATAAGAACCTGCTTATGGGGATATTCCTTATTTGGATCAATTTTTCTTACCTATATTAATAAAATAGAAATTCTCCATCTCTTTTACATTCAATACATATCTTTTACTCCTAATACTATTTAGAAGAATGACAACTTTTGATTGTTATAATCCCACATCATCTAGAGTTACGTCTTTGTTAGAAGTTGCTTGTGAGTTAAAAATAAATAAAAAATTACAAGAGATAATGATAATTATCTCTTGGGTTTTCATCTTCACTCATCCCTTATAAGCATATGATTTTTGAGAAAAAACACAAGACTAGTGTTTAATTTAGTTTCTAGGAATTTTAATTTACTAAATAAAGACTGTAGTAGAAAAATATAACACAAAAGAGAAAATGTACACTAACATGGTTCAGACATTTTATATTCCATAGAATTATGGTCATTTAATTTTGATTAGATCTGATTATACATATCTATCAAAATTAAATCCTATATATGCAATTATTTCTATAAGAAAATCTAGTAAGTAAAGTGATTTACTTATTAGTATGCTACTTTTTAAGACATTGTTTATGTACATAAGGTAATCTTTATAAGCATCAAGGGAAAAATTCTTGTCTGAGATAAGTAGAAAGAAGCCTGTCTAGGCACTGTGGACATTAAGAATGCTTTTACTGACCAATTTTTCACTTTTAGTTTTATGCTCTTGTTTTAAGTGTCCCTAAATGAGCAAGTACTCCACTATGTCAGACCAAGAAGGTAAATTTTAATAAAAACGTGAAATCATAAGTTTAGAGCAGACTCTTAGAGATTTTATAATCTAATTCCAGTCTCAAAGATAGCAATACATTTTTAATGAATATCCCTGAATTTATTTTTTTGACATTTTGTTTTCTTTTTTTTAATAAATTTAAAGTATACATTGTTCTATGTATCATAGTAAACTAATTTAAAACCTTTTTGTAATTATTTATCATGTTATTAGATTAGATTAAAGATGTGATCATGAAAACAACAGAAAAGGCCAAAATAGCAATAGTTTAAGAAGACAGTGGTTTTATGATTCTTTTATTTAAACATCCAGATAGGCTCTCTGAACTGGTATGGGGCTGCACAGTTTTGGGAGGCCAACCTCTTATTTTGTTATTCTGCCACCTTGCTAGGATACTGAGAAATTTAATTTTTATTTTAGAAAGAAATTAGCCCAACTAACATTGGAGTGTTCTATTTTATTTATTTTTGGCTATGTTTTGGGTCTTCGTTGCTGTGTACCAGCTTTCTCTAGTTGTGGCGAGTGAGGGCTACTCTTTGTTGTGTGTGGGCTTCCCATTGCAGTGGTGGCTTCTCTTGTTGCAGAGCACAGACCCTAGTGCGTGTGGGCTTCAGTAGTTGTGGTACACAGGCTTAGTAGTTCTGGCACACGGGCTTAGTTGCTCCACGGCATGTAGGATCTTCCTGGACCAGGGATCGAACATGTGTCCCCTGCATTGGCAGGTGGATATTTTTTATTTTCTTTTTGGCAGGCAGATCCTTAACCACTGCACCACCAGGGAAGTCCCTGGAGTGTTCTAATACTGAGAGAAAAAAGGGAGAACTGATACTGTGTTTCAAATAGCACCATCTATCCATTTGCCACTTGGTCACTCAAATATCTACATACCAACTTTTCCCATACTTTCCTCCTTCTCAGAGTCCTATCTAGAAATTATAACTGGGTCACATTCCAGAATATTAGACTGCTGCCTAGTCCTCTCCATCAGGACTAGATTTGAACCCTTATACTCCAGTGTCCCATAAGATGTACAAGAAAATTCATCTGTTCCCAATACAATTCACTATAGAAGGCTGCAGTAGAGAACACAACCACAACAAATGAAACTCATTTGCAAAAGGGAAGATGGGAAAAGAAAGCAGTCCTCTGAGAGTGACTGTGACTATTTCCTTTTCTAGAAAATTCCTTAGCTAACAGATTTGGTTGTACAAGGAGGTACACACTTGCCAATCATACTCATACTTTGTCCCTCATCCTCTTTGGCCATATCTGACGACTTCACTGAGGAACCTGCCCATCGTCAAGTCTGTGCAGCTTTTGTAGCCTACATGCTGCTGATATAGGTTTGGATGCCTAGGAAGTAGCTTTAGGTATTGGGAGAATTGTAAGCCAGGATTGTGGTTTATTTGTCAATACCATTCTTTCAAAAACATTTAGTAAATTTATGGTCAATTTACTCCTTGTCAATTCATGTGCAAGTAAACCATAAGATTTCTTTTAATCATTTTTTTAAGGCTTGATTATTTTGGTCTTTTATTTTTTTAACCTCTGTGCCCTACCTATATCCTCTCTTCCAAATTGATGCTGAATTTGGTACTATGTGAAATAGGAAACTTGAATTGAGCAGAGCAGATAACATCTTAATTCTAATCTTTGCCACTGAGATACTCTCATTATTTGACAAAGCAGTTTAAGAGAAAACTACTGCTTAAGTGCTACCCTCATACCAGTGTCAGGGTGGGATAATGGAGCTTCTGATATTTCAGTACAGCAATACACCAAATCTCTTACTAGTCACTATTCAAATTAGGTCAAAGGCCACAGTCTAACCACCTGCTTGATCAGATCTCTTTTGCTTTCCATCTCTTCTAACTCCCTGACAAATTACAGCATGAGTTCATTTTCCTTACAGGATTTTGCTGAAGGTGGCTGGAAGCAGTCTCCATAAACCAAAGGTTTAAATTATCTCTAAGTAATTTCATCTAAATCTATAGCATTGACCAGTCTTCTAAAGAAAGAAGGGGAATTTAACCAAATGTTATATCACAATATAACGAGTCACCAGTTTCCAGCATATAATTTCTGAGTGCTCACCAATTACTGTCCATAAACCAGTGCTTCATGATGTCTTTTTCTTCTATAATATCTCAATTCCAGATTCCAAATTCAGTACTAATTACAGCTAGGCTCAAAAATAAGTGCTAAAAAACCCTGTTTGGTGTTTCCAGCAGTACCTGCATCATTATTTCTTTAGTAATGATCAGATGATTCTCTAAACATTTAATTTAGACCAGTGGTGATAACTGCTGGTGATTTTGTTTCCCCCATCCTCAGGGCACATTTGCCAGTATCTTGAGACATTTTTGGTTGTCACGTTTTGGGAGGTGCTACTGGCAACTAGTGGGTAGAGGTCAGGGATGATGCTACACATCCTACAATGCAAAGACAGGCCCACTTACCCAAAAATTATATGGCCCAAAATATCAACAGCACTGAGATTGAGAAATGCTGATATAGTTTTCACTTTTAATTTTTTCTAATGACTATCATTGCTTCTCTCTCTTTCTCTCTCATGGGACCCCAAGTTTTCTCCCTCCTTCTTTTTTTTTCTTTTTTTTAGCCTTTCTTTATTAATTTATTAATTTTTATTAATATAGGCATCTTGGAAGTTACAACATTTTAAGGTGGAACAAAGATAAACACATTCAATTGGAAATTCAGAGCTAAATGGAGAGAAAGCAAAATAAGAGATTACTAATTGGTGATTCCATTTTGGGTCTTTTCTAGCACATATGAACAGCTAAAAAGCCAGTGTGACTGTAACACAGAGAGGAAGAGTTGTGGGATATGGGGTCCAAGATGATAAAAGGATTTTATGAGTCTTTTTAAGAATATGGGTTCAATTCTGATGGAAATCAGGAAATAGTGAAAGGATATGAGTTGAAAATTTTCATAATCAGCCTTATATTTTAAGGTCATTACTCTGGTGTTTAAGATGATAGTAGAATTAAGAGGAACAAAGATGGAAGCAGGCACCAAGCAAATTATGAGCCACAAAATGGCTTTGAGGAGGCAAAGCGAATTTTGACCTCCAGGTACTTTCCCTGGAACCATCCATTTCATTCTACCTCATGAAACTAGAAAAAGAACACAGAACAGAACCAGTTGTGAAAATCTTTTACATCTCTAAGAATCTGAATAGCAGTGTGTGTGTGTGTGTTTCCTAGAATAGATGTCCAATGCACTATCTTGGTTGAACTAGAAAGCAGATCTTATCCTGAAAAGGAGGATGAAATAATGAAAGCCTCATGTGTTTCTCTCAAGGAAGAAGTTAATTGAGCCAAAACTGTCCATCTATCAGTTGAACAAGAGAACAAGTAAACCAACAGAGGGGGAAAAAAACCCAGACTTAATGAATAAAACAATCTTAAAGGTGAAAAGAGTGACTTCAAGATAATAAAAGATTTTATTCAAAGGGAATTTAATAGTAAATATTTCAAAGCACATGGATGAAAATATACAATTAGTATTCCTTATGTAATTTATAGAGAGAGTATAATATAAATACGTATGTTATATATTTGTACATGTATCTTATATACAGCACATAAACACACACCTATATGTATATATAATAAATTTAAAGGGGTAATTTTATAAATCCACAGGAAGTGTATGCAATTTCAGCAATCCTCCCTAAGGGATTATTGAGACAAGTAAATAAAAACTTAGTGAGTTTTGGAAGATTTAAAGAATGCAGTGAACAATTTTAAATTTATGGCCATATGTAAATGTAGGAGTCTGTGGGATTTGGGGACAGATCAAGGAAAAAGATATGACCACTAGCAACAGTAATAAACATAAGCTTTAGTAGTTGATGCTTGGAGGGGATTGCAAGATAGGGGAAGTACCTCACAGCAGAAGACTCTCTAGAGGCTTACAGCACTGGAGCCACCTTTCAGAAGGGGAGAAGAGCTAGGGAACCTTAAAGGGAGAGGGTAGTCTAAGAGGGGGCTGACATGTCTAGGTGTTATTGCTAGTCAGCATAGTGGGGAATCTCTGGGTTACAGAATTCGGAGGGCCCATTTTACCTTGGGGTCTTTTTACTACAGATGGCATTATTTCATTCATTTTTATGGCTGAGTAGTATTTCATTGTGTGTGTGTGTGTGCTTGTGTGTGTGTAAAAGTCTGCTTTCAGGGAGTTGTTTAAATACAATAATACAAATGAACTTATTTACAAAACAGAAACAGACTCACAAACTTAGAGAACAAATTTATGGTTACCAGGGGGAAGGTTGTGGGGGAGGGAGAGTTAGGGAGTTTGGGATTGACATATACACACTGTTATATTTAAAATGGATAACCAACAAGGACCTACTGTATAACACAGGACAGTCTCAGACACTGCTGGGACAACATTAAATGCACCAACATTCAAATTATAGAGTCCCAGAAGAAGAAGAGAAAAAGAAAGGGTTTGAGAAAATATTTGAAGAGAATATAGTCAAAAACTTGTCATACATGGGAAAGGAAATGGTCAGTCGACTCCAGGAAGCACAGAGAGTCCTATACAGGATAAATCCAAGGAGAAACACGCTGAGACACATATTAATCAAACTATCAAAAATTAAATAAAAAGAAAAAAAAATAAAAGCAGCAAGGGAAAAGCAACAAATAACATAAAAGGGAATCCCCATAAGGTTAACAGCTGATTTTTCAGCAGAAACTCTGCAGGCCAGAAGGGAGTGGTAGGATATATTTAAAATCATGAAAGGGAAAAACCTACAACCAAGATTACTCTACCCAGCAAAGATCTAATTCAGGTTTGATGGAGAAATCAAAAGCTTAACAGAGAAGCAAAAGCTAAGAGAATTCAGCACCACCAAACCAGCTCTACAAGAAATGCTAAAGGAACTTCTCTAAGCAGAAAGCACAAGAGAAGAAAAGGACCTACAAAAACGACCACAAAACAATTCAGAAAAAGGTAATAGGAACATACATATCAATAATTACCTTAAATGTGAATGGATTAAATTCTTCAAACAAAAGACACAGGCTCACTAAATGGATACAAAAACAAGACCCATATATATGCTGTCTACAAGAGATCCACTTCAGACCTAAGGATACATACAGACTGAAAGTGAGGGGATGGAAAAAGATATTCCATGCAAATGGAAATCAAAAGAAAGTTGGAGTAGCAATACTCATTTAGGACAAATTAGACTTTAAAATGAGAATGTTACAAGAGACAAGGAAGGATACTACATAATGATCAAGGGATCAATCCAAGAAGAAGATATAACAATTATAAATATATATACACCCAATATAGGAGTACATCAATACATAAGGCAAGTGCTAACAACTATAAAAGGGGAAATCAACAGTAACACAATAATAGTGGGGGACTTTAAACCTCATTTATATCAATGGACAGATCATCCAGACAGAAAATTAATAAGGAAACACAAGCTTTAAATGACAATAGGCCTGATAGGCTTAATTGACATTTATAGGACATTCCATCTGAAAACAGCAGATTACACTTTCTTCTCAAGTGCACGTGGAACATTCTCCAGGACAGATCACATCTTGGGTAACAAATCAAGCCTCAGTAAATTTAAGAAAATTGAAATCGCATCAAGCAGATTTTCTGACTACAACGCTATGAGATTAGAAATCAGTTACAGGAAGAAAACTGGAAAAAACACAAACACATGGAGGCTAAACAATGCACTACTAAATAACCAAGAGTTCACTGAAGAAATCCAAGAGGAAATCAGAAAATACCTAGAGACAAATGACAACAAAAACACGACAACCCAAAACCTATGGGATGCAGCAAAAGCAGTTCTATGAGGGAAGTTTTATAGCAATACAATCTTACCTCAAGAAACAAGAAAAATCTCAAATAAACAATCTAAGCTTAAACCTAAAACAACTAGAGAAAGAAGAACAATCAAAACATAAAGTTATTAGAAGGAAACAAATCATAAAGATGAGAGCAGAAATAAATGAAATAGAAACAAAGAGAACAATATCAAAGATCAATAAAACTAAAAGCTGGTTCTTTTGAGAGGATAAAGAAAATTGATAAACCTTTAGCCAGACTCATCAAGATAAAGAGGGAGAGGACTCAAATCAATAAAATTAGAAATGAAAAAGGAGAAGTTACAATGGACACTGCAGAAATACAAAGCATCATAACAGAATACTACATGCAAATATATACCAATAAAATGGACAACCTGGAAGAAATGGACAAATTCTTAGAAAGGTATATAACCTTCCAAGACTGAACCAGGAAGAAATAGAAAATATGAACAGACCAATCACAAGTAATGAAATTGAAACTGTGATTAAAAATCTTCCAACAAACAAAAGTCCAGGAGCAGAGGGTTTCACAGGTGAATTCTATCAAACATTTAGAGAGGAGCTAACACCCATCCTTCTCAAAATCTTCCAAAAAATTGCAGAGGAAGGAACACTTCCAAACTCATTCTAAGAGTCCACCATCACCCTGATACCAAAACCAGACAAGGATGTTACAAAAAAAGAAAATTACAGGCCAATATCGCTGATGAATACAGATGCAAAATTCCTTAACAAAATATTAGCAAAGAGAATCCAACAGCACATTAAAAGGATCATACAGCATGATCAAGTGGGATTTATCCCAGGGATGCAAGGATTATTCAATATACTCCAATCAATCAATGTGGTACACCATATTAACAAATTGAAGGATAAAAACCATATGATCATCTCAATAGATACAGAAAAAGCTTTTGACAAAATTCAACACCCATTTATGATAAAAGCTCTCCAGAAAGTGGGCATAGAGGGAACCTACCTCAACATAATAAAGGCCATATATGACAAAACCACAGCAAACATCATTCTCAATGGTGATAAAGTGAAAACATTTCCTTCAAGATCAGGAACAAGACAAGGATATCCACTCTAGCCACTACTATTCAACATAGTTTTGGAAGTCCTAGCCATGGCAATCAGAGAAGAAAAAGAAGTAAATGGAATACAAATTGGAAAAAAAGAAGTAAAACTGTCACCGTTTGCAGATGACATTATTCTATACATAGAAAAATCCTAAAAATGCTACCAGAAAACTACTAGAGCTAATCAGTGAATTTGGTAAAGTTGCAGGATACAAAATTAATGCACAGAAATTTATTGCATTCCTATATACTAACAACAAAAGATCAGAAAGAGAAATTAAGGAAATAATCCCATTCACCATTGCAACAAAAATAATAAAATATCTAGGAATACACTTACCTAAGGAGGCAAAACACCAGTATGCAGAAAACTATAAGACACTGATGAAGGTAATCAAAGATGACACAAGCAGATGGAGAGAAATATACTATGTTCTTGGATTGAAAGAAGCAATATTGTGATAATGACCATACTACCCAAAGCAATCTACAGATTCAATGCAATCCCTATCAAATTACCAATGGCATTTTTCACAGAACTAGAACAAAAAATCTTAAAATTTGTATGGAGACACAAAAGGCCCTGAATAGCCAAAGCAATCTTGAGAAAAAACAAAAACAAAAAGGAGCTGGAGGAATCAGGCTCCCTGATTTCAGACTATACCTCAAAGTGACTGTATTCAAGACAATATGGTACTAGCACAAAAACAGAAATATAGATCAAGGGAACAGGATACAAAGCCCAGAGACAAACCCACACACCTATGGTAAACTAATCTATGACAAAGGAGTCAAGGATATACAATGGAGAAAAGACAGTCTCTTCAATAAGCATTGCTGGGAACTGGACAGCTACATGTAAAAGAATGAAATTAGCACACTCCCTAACACTATACACAAAAATAAACTCAAAATGGATTAAAGACCTAAATGTAAAGCCAGACACTATAAAACTCTTTGAGGGAAACATAGGAAGAACACTCTTTGACATAAATCACAGCAAGATCTTTTTTGAGCCACCTCCTAGAGTAATGGAAATAAAAACAAAAATAAACAAATGGGACCTAATGAAACTTAAAAGCTTTTGCACAGCAAAGGAAACCATAAACAAGACAAAAAGACAACCCTCAGAATGGGAGAAAATAGTTGCAAACGAATCAATGGACAAAGGACTACTCTCCAAAATATATAAACGACTCACACAGCTCAATATCAAAAAGCAAACAACCCAATCAGAAATTGGGCAGAAGACCTAAACAGACATTTCTCCAAAGAAGACATACAGATGTCCAAGAGGCACATGAAAAAGATGCTCAACATCACTAATTATTAGAGAAATGCAAATCAAAACTACAATGGGGTATCACCTCATATCGTTTAGAAAGGCCATCAACAAAATATCTGCAAACAATAAATGCTGGAGAGGGTGTGGAGAAAAGGGAACCCTCTTGCACTGTTGGTGGGAATGTAAATTGATACAGCCACTATGGAGAACAGTATGGAGGTTCCTCAGAAAACTAAAAATAGAATTACCATATGACCCAGCAATCCTTCCACTGGACATATACCCAGAGAAAACTATAATGCAAAACACATGCACCCCAGTTTTCAGTGCAGCACTATTTACAATAACCATGTCATGGAAGCAACCTCGATATCTGTCGACAGACGAATGGATAAAGAAGATGTGGTACATACATACAATGGGATATTACTCAGCCATATAAAGGAACGAAATTGGGTCATTTGTAGAGACGTGGATGGACCTAGAGACTGTCATAGAGAGTGAAGTAAGTCAGAAAGAGAAAAACAAATATGGTATATTAATGCATACATGTGGAATCTGGAAAAATGGTACAGATGATCTGGTTTGCAAGGCAGAGATAGAGACACAGACGTAGAGAACAAACGTATGGACACCAAGGGGGCAAGGGGGGTGAGGGATGAATTGGAAGGTTAGGATTGACATATATACACTAATATGTATAAAATAGATAACTAATGAGAACCTGCTGTATAGCACAGGGAACTCCACTTCGCTGTACCGTAGAAACTAACACAACATTGTTAAACAACTGTACCCCAATTTAAAAAAAAATCATGTCTTTGTAATGGAACCTCCATAAGAATTCAAAAAGGAGGGGATTTGGAGAGTTTCTGGGTTGGTGAACACGTGGAGATTTGTGCAGAGTGGCCCATCTAGAGAGAGGTAGGTAGCTTCTTGTCCTTGTGCACCTGGCTGTTCCTGAGTTACACCCTTTTCAAATAAGCTAGTAAACTTAAGTAACTATTTCTCTGAGTTCTGTGAGTTGCTCTAGCAAATTAATCAAACCTGAGAAGTAGGTCATGGGAACCTTTGATTTACAGTCCTTTGAACAGAAGCATAGGTAACAACCTAGAGTTGCAACTGGAATCTGAATTGGGGAGGTGGGAGGGGGGGTGTCTTATAGGACTAAGCCCTTAACCTATGGGACCTAACACGCTACCTCCAGCTAGAGAGTGCTAGAATTGAGTTAAATTGGAGTGCACCAGGTCAGTGTCTGCTGAGAATTGGAGAATTGCTTGGTGGTGTGGTAAAATGAATACACATGCTACACTCCAAGGGGCAACAGAAACTCGTGGATTGGTGCACTCTTCTTTCATGTTTTAGACAGACAGTTCTAGGACTCATTCTACAGGGTTTGTTGAAGTGGAGATTTAGCCCCAGTTGCACACAGTTATACAGTTATAGCAAATTAAATCACACACCTTTAGACTGGCTTTCCTACATTCCAGGTTTGCCACTTCTTAGTCCCACTTCTGTTCCTTTGGTTTACTTCCCATATTGAACCACCTGCACTCAAGCACTGGAGCTAGACTCTGCTTTTGGAGGAACCCAAATTTCCATCATTAATAAGAGAAGTGGATCTGTAGATGCAATTCTGGGAGAGAGTCACTCTGCAGTCAGAGGTAAGGACCCTTACCCCATTTTTGGTGTTTTGAGGCATGATGAGAACCTTGGGCATTTAGTAGGATCACAATTAGGAGGACTCTCACAAGTGGAGCACTGGATTGACTTGCAAGTATATGGTGAAGCATTAGCTTATGGCAGGCATGGGAGACATGACTAGTATGGGGCAGTCAGTGTTTGTTTTAAAGATTGTAGAAGTCACTGGCTTCTGGCAACGGCTTTAGAAGCCCAGAAAAAAGTAGCAGCCTCAACTTAGCCAATATCAAGTCAAAGAATATTGTCAAAGTTAAAACACCTCCAGGACAGTATATAAAGAGATCCATAGCTTCTGTAAGCATAAGGAAGACTCTCCTGGAAACTCAGGTCAGAGATGTAATTAATAACAAAGATAACAAAGGGGACAGAATACATATTGTCAAGAGCTCTCTTTGCCAAGTTTTCTGACAGGGAAAGGCTGGACACTTGGGACCTAGACTCTCCACTGAATACTTGAGTAGAAAAGCTTGAGAATCCTGAACACACACATTTCCCCTAACCCTTTGGTCATGTGAAAACACCTCCTTTACCCTCTAGGAGGAAACACTGCAAAATTCTCAGCCAATTATGTTGTAGTTGATTTTGAATGGATTGGGTCAGGTAGGGTAAAATGTAGAGCTTGATAGGGGATAATTTATTGAAATGAAGGTATTTACTCATGAATCACGTTTAATATCTTGGGAAGGAAACATGGGACAAAATTTAAAATGCTTCTAGGAATAGTTCCATGAAACTTGGAAACAAGGATGGCTTACAGTCAATGAGGTAGAAATGTCTGGACTTCCTTAGCAGAGTATGGAGTCAGATTGTTCTGGACTAAGGTTAGAATGCATTTATTAGGGAGACCACAGAATTTACCACTTGAATATACTTCCCAGGAGGACCTAGAGGATGCAATTCAATAAAGCAAAAAGAACAAATAAGAAAAAAAATTTCTTCAGTAAGAAATAAAAGATGAAGGACACTGGCATGTTTGAAAACCTCAGTGGTGGTTGCCTTTGTAAATCAAAGTTAATAGTAAGATATGTGACCATGGAAATGTGCTCCCTGGTTTCATTGAATTAAGAGGATTCTGAAATTTCAGAAGCCCAGGAGTTCCAATTAACTGATAAAGAAAAGTGGATATAGTTACTTTAATGGGCATCAAGGTTAGAATGGGAACCTGCATGGCTTGACCTGCAGGGATAACTTGCAATGCTAAAAGACCATAGTCTTTCTAGGTTCAAGATACCTCTACAGATAACCAGGCTGATTCTTGACTTATTTATGGAGAAATATAAAATTGAAAGCTGAGAGCAAAGTGCTGACATCAGCTGCTACAATCACATTCTCTTACTAGTTTCCAAATCTAAGTCAAATTTTAGACCCAGAGTAAAGGAGAAGACATATTCTTTTGAAAAAAAAACCCTGAAATGTTACACTAAATATATAAGACAAATATGTACGATAAGAATCTTTCCAATCCTTCCCTAAAGGGATTTATCACCATCCATCAACAGAGTAGGGAAAAATGAATACCCTGATCATGTAGGGATATTAGGAAGGTTCTGAGCTCAAAACTGTACCAGGGGACCCCACACACCATAATTGTCCTCTATGTAAGGAGAAATTTATGGAATTCAAGCCATAAATGGAATCACGGTCCATGTCTATCTCAAGTGGTTTCAACGGGTCTGTGGACCCACTTTCTGTTGATTTCCTTGTCCCATAATGAATAATTAGAATGGATATAGTTAGCTGCCGACACTAGGAGGCATATGGTAGGAAGAACCAAGTGTAATGTCCTACACACAATCTAAGATAGACAACAGTATCAATATTAAATTTTATCAAAATGTAATAGAGATTAGCACTAACATCAAATACTTAAACATTACAGGATGGTGATCACTATAATATGCACTATCATGGCTACTTCAGTAAGCAAATGGGCTTTGGAGGAAGTGATGGAGGAATACTATAAGCTTATCCATGTAATTCCATTGCCGTCCATTCCACAAATGTGGTATTTTTGTGGAACATATTAAAATAGCTTCTGGAATTTGGTATGTAGCTATTGATCTGGAAAATACACTTTTTCTCAGTATCTGTCAGTAAACAAAATCAAAAGTATTTTATGTGTGGAAGACAGCAGTGTGTATGTAGTCACTGTCTTTTCTCAGAGCTTTCATTTGCACTGCTTTCTGAACATTATATTCCTAAAGGATCTTGACATTCTTGATATTTCACAGACTTCATCCTGGTTCACTATATTAAATATGTTATGCTAAATGGACCTGATAAGGAGGAAGTGCAGATACTCTGGATGCCCTAGTAAGACACATGCATGTTAAAAGTATGAGATGAACCCCCCAGTAATTCTGGTTATGCCATATAAATAAACTAGGAGTCCTTTGACTTCGAGCATGTTAGGCATATTCTCTAAGATTAAGGACAGATTGCTGCAATTTGCAACCCTTTGAATGAAAAAGAGACAGGGCACTTGATGGACCTCTTTGTATTCTGAAGAAAGACTATACCACACTTGAAAACTGTGCATATTCTTATTAATCAGATGACTCAAAAGGTAGCCAGTTTTTAGTGGGGCTCAGAGCAAAGAAGAGCTCTGCAACAGATCTTGCATGAGATTTTGGGATAAATTTCTAGCAATTATCAAGTAATCAGAGGTAACCATGTTGAAAAAGATTGATATGAGTAGTGTATGACAGGACCACAAAAACTGATCCTGATTTACTGACAGGATCTTTCACCAACACAAAACAAAAATTCCATTTTACAGTGAAATATGCATAAAAATGGTATACGATGTGAGGATTACCAGAAGTAGCCAGCCTAACAGAATGACAGAATTGTCCAATAAATTCTCAGGTGAAGTGACAGCTGAGGAACAAGATGATGCAGATTGAGGATCTGTCATCCAAGATGTGGCATTTATCAAAATAAATGGTAATGAACATTTGTAATGAACCATCGCTGATTTGTGGTGAGGAATAACTAGAATAGGTGAGTCTGGAAACTAAGGGTCGAAAATAAAATTGTACCTTCTTTTTTACCAACACTCTCAGCAGATAGTTTGTGAAAACCGTGTCTCCCATTCCTGCTGCCTTAGGTTCAAGACAGGAATTCCTTAATCTCAAGGCAGGAGGAGGCAGTAGTGTTTCTATCAAGGGACATAGTAAATATTTTACTTGATCTGAGGCTATAACTACCCCTGGTTTTTGGATATTCTCATGCTACTGGAACAACACTAAGAAAGGATGTACTATATTTGTAGGAGGTGCTGACCTTCATAATGAAGAGGAGATTGGTTTGCTGTTACCAATGGAAAGAGGAACTCATAAGTGGAAGACAAGAGATTGCATGAGATGTTTCTTGGCGATTACATGTCCAGTAATTATCATGAATGGTAATTTCAATAGCCCGCCCCACAAGAATAAAGTGACTAAGGGTTATAATGTCTTAAGATAAAAAAAACTAGTTAACTAGTTATCTGGGAAAGAGGAAAGGTAATATAAAGTGGATAGGAGAGAAGGGAGAAGATAAATGATCAATTACAGCCTTGGGACCAGTTGCTGCAGTGTGAAATGTAGGTGGAAGCATCGCTCTTCCTATGTTGAATTTATCTTATAAAATAACTCCATGGAAGCTCTGTGACTTATTGTATTTAGTGCAAATTATGGACTCATCTCTGTGTGTAAGGGGTGTATCACAGACCTCTTTTACCTACCTCATTTCCTCTGGGCTCATCTTTTCACTCCAGATAGTGCTGTGACAACCGGCTGGATGCAGTTTTAAACCAACACCTCACCTCAGTTACAATATATTGTACACATTTCTCATTTTCTGCCCCAAGTCTTCTCTGTGGTCACTGAATGATTTGCCTGCAGGAAGCAGCTCAGCTATTCTAATGCATATCCAAACATGGAAATTATAGTTGTTTGCTATACTGTATTAACCGAATACTATACAAGTTCAACATCAGTGAAGCAGGGGAAAATTTTCCACTTATAAGTGTAAATTTTATGACCAAAGGTGTGGATATATTTCTCTATAGTGGTGAATAATTGAGACAATATCCCATTTCTATCAAAACATGGTTATTCTTTTAAAACTTACTTTTTGATCAGAAATTGTGATCAAAATTAAATGCATTTTATTCAGTTTATCGTGAGCATTGAATATCATGATAAAAATATTTTTTATAAGATGAAATTCCCTAATTTAACTATGATGGATAAATTATTTTGATTTATAGAGTTTGATTTTTTTAAAGTCCCTTTCCTCTTAATATTATTTAAGTTAATAATCACAGAGTATATGAATATTTTCTAAAAAGGTAAATTATTTTAAAGAAATACATGAAAATAGTATTCAATAACACATTCACTTAGAACATATAAATGACATGGTGGATGTGACTAGCTATAGTGAAGTGATATAAGATTTGAGAATATAAGAATAGAATGTATGGAACAGGAAGTTTTTTGTACTTCAGTACAGATAGTAAGAGTAGTACAGTAAAAGATTATGAGATCCTTTTAACTGCCTGAGTGGACAGAATGGAGCTCCTGAGAGGTGCCCTTGGGTAGAGTTATAGATTTTTAGGCTTCATTATGAGCTCTAGATTTTGACCTGTGGAGAACTGTATTAATTATCTATCTAGGGTCCCTTCAACAAATGATATAATAGTGTTTGGGGTTGTTACTCTAGCTTAACATGTCATTTTAAAGAGAGTAGATGAAGCAATTAGCCATAAACAGAGAGCAGAGCATTACCAGCCACAGATGGGTCAATAAGTGTTAGTCTAAGCACACATTAGCCAATGATGTACTAAAAATGATTTGGAAGGCAACGCTGGTGAGTTCATATTGCCAAAATATGAATTGACTTCTATCGTAAAACTTCACTTGGTGTTTAAAACATGTTATTTTTCTTTGTACTAAAACTTAATATGAGAATTACTAATTATTTTTACTTTTCCTTTAAAACAAAAAATGTGAAGAACACAGTCCTTCAGGACAAAAATAGACTCTGCTTCAAAATAATTAAAGTAAATATAAAGTAGTTAAGTTACTCTTGCAACTAGTACCTTGTTTTAAGTAGTATTCCCAATGAGTTTGATGGTGAGAAAAACCTCACTAATTGTAAACTGATGCTTGTACCTTGTTACAGTAGAAGTAATCAAGCTCAGGTCCCTTGACTTTAAATCCAGTGATCTGTCCACTAAGTCACACTGCTTTTCATGGGGCAGAGAAAACTGAAAAATATCACAAATGAAATAGTCTACCAACATGTATCAGTCTCTTCTTTTCTTTTTTTGTGAGTAAATGTATTATATGTATATAATATATATTTTCTTATATTTTATGTTCTGCTTCTTAGTATAAGGTGGCAAGATGTTGACTGTGTCACAAGGAGTGGAGAGATATTTATAAGAATAAAAGAGAATAAACCTTGAAATAAAGACTAAGAATTTTGATGTTAGATGCTACCATGTAATGTTGACAAATGTATCATATATGATACTGTTTGTCCTATACATCACCAGAAAACAAAGAAAAATAAATTGTATTTTCCTAAATGAGAAGTCATGTTTACCTTTTATGAGTAATATAAAAACACTTCTCATTGTAACATGAAACAATATTTCCCTAAATTTTTAACTGACCAGTTATATGTAGTTTATTTTAATCAGGTTATTCTAGAACCACTTCATTTACTTTCTTTGAAAAAAGTTTAATGCCAAGCTAATTATTCTACTTAATTTATAACCAAATCCAGGATGTACTTCCTATAATATTCTAACGTTGTAGCCATTATGAGACTACTCATAAGAAGAAACAAATATAGCAGAAAGGAGTATAAGAATTTTGATATTCTTAACTTTACAAATATTGGATATTATTTATTTTAAAAAAGGTTTGAACTTGTACATATGCATCTTCCTATTTGAACTTCCATCATATTTATAACATATTATGAGAAGGCTGTCGATGATATAAGCAAGACCTCTGCATCTGAGAACTTTTCAAAACATATATAGATATAGATATGAACCACTTCAAAGTTTGGAGAATGGGGGTCAATCTAAGTTATAAATAGATAAATGCTTTTTAGTATTATATCATTTTCCCAAATGAAAAATGTATACTAGGCAATTCTTAGTATAAAAGGATTCATGCATAAACATTTTAAATATATTAAACAAATCTGTAAATGTACCAAATAAATTTCCTTCAAAAATAAATGCTAGGTGAAAACTCAGTTGTATTTTCTTTTGTACAAAATATCAAATCATGGATATTACATTTACACATTTTATATCCTGATCTGTTATGTTTTACTATTTATATAAGTCCAATTCAGTAAAAATAACTCCTCTTTGCAGCTGCATCATGAATTGTAATTCAGTTGAATATGTCCTTGGAAGCGATATTAGATTGATTATCCAGAACTGGTTAGAACCACTCATGTATGGGAGACCTTTAGCCTTCTGGATCCCTAGGAATTTCTAATAAAATTTATGTGGTTCTTTCATTTTAAAAACATTTTAAAAAGCTGTTGGCTCAGAATGGAAGTGGGAAAACCTTTAAATTACCAATCTTCATTTACTGATGATCAGAATTTCTAAACGCTCAAAGGTCAGATGCTTTCCAATGAGTAGATCCCATCTAAAACATCACTGAAATGTGTTCTTATCATCCAGGGAACTAACGTATATAAGTAAATATAGATATGTAATACAAAAGACTAATGTTGACCATTTAAGTCAGAAATTAGAAAACCCTCAAGAAATAGACGAACACTCTGTTGACAGGTCTTGGGAAAACAGGCCCTCTCTTGCGTTCATAGGCTCTCTGTTGCATTTAGGAAAAAAATGATAAAACACGTAAGGAAGGAGAATTTGGCAATTGCTGATATATGTGGCTATATTTATATAATTTATATAAATTTTGTATGTACAGATATTTATATAATTATATGTACTTGTCATTTTGTTATAACATTCTTTTTTAAGTGCTATTTTTTCAGTATTGAGAGCTCTGTGTGTTCGTTTCCTATTGCTGCTGTAGCAATTTACCACATACATTAAAATACACATTTATTACTTTATAGTCCTGTAGGTCAGCACTCTGACACAGGTCTCACTAGGCTAAAGTCAAGGTGTCTGGAGGCTCTAGGCAAGAACCTATTTTCTTGCTTTTTCCAGCTTCTTCAAAGCCAGCAATATTGCCTCTGACCATTCTTTCATAGTAATAGCCCCATCTGTTGCTCCCCAGTTGAAACACCCACGTGATTAGTTTGGAACCCCTTGACAATCCAGGATAATCTCCCATCTCAGGGTCCTTAATTTAAGTGACACCTGCAAAGTCCCTTTTGCTATGTGAGTCAACAAATTCACAGGTCCCAGGTATTGGAACATTAACATCTTTGGAGGGCATTAATCTTCCTACCACAATTTGATATTTCTGGTATGTATTTATATATTTTTTTATATTTCCAAACAATCAGTCAAATACAAGACATGATTCCAAGGATTCTAATATTTTTATTGCATTTTTATAAGACCATCTGTTAAATATTTTTATATCTCATATAAGATTAAAAATCAAATCAATTTTTGTCCCATAATCATCCATTCATTCGATATTATGCTTATATATGAGATGACATGCCTTATGTTCAATCTTATTTATTTCATTTCCTTGAACTTTCTAGGTATTATACTGTTTCATTATTATACCATAGGAAAAATTCTTAAATTGCATAAAATACCATATTTATCAATGTCTCTTCATTTACATATGTCTCTCTATGCTTCAACTTTTATATTACTGATGAATAGTATAAACTCTTGGTTTAGCCCCAGAGGGGAATATATATATAAATTACAATGAGAAATATATTAAGTGTATGGATTAATTTGCTTTGTTTTTGGTGCTTATAGAACATTCAAAATGAGACACCAGTATGTAGTTGGTTTCAGATTTCCTAGCAAAAATCCCCTGAATCCCATGCTTAATTGTTAAGTGACTTTGCACATAGTACCCAATGTACCTGGCCTCCCTTATCTTAGATGTAGCTAATGCACTGAGTTGGCCAAAAAGTTCGTTTGGATGTAAGATCTTATGGAAAAACCTGAAGGAACTTTTTGACCAACCCAATAGTTAATGTTAACACAAACAATGTAAGTAAAATGCATATATGAATGCCTGCCATTGTTCAAGGGTCAACTATATATATATATACACATATATCTATATCTATATATACACACACACATATATATGTATATATATACACATAAATATATGCATAGACATACATATATACACATAAATATATATGTAAGTATATATTATATTTATATTAATATAATAAAATTTAGCCATAAAAAAGAAGGAAATCCTGCCATTTGGCTGCAAGGATGGATATCAAGGGCACTATGCTAGGTGAAATAAGTCAGACAGAGAAAGACATACTGTATAATCTCACTTATATGTATAATCTAAAAGAGCCTGACTCATAGAAAGAAAGGAAAAAAGAGAATGCTTGAATGCCTGGCACAGATATATACTCAAAAAAGTTATTTGTTACCATATAAGAATAATAAATATCATCATTATTATTATCTATGGATCTCACATGTGAGTGCTACAGTCTGACTTTGAGATTTGAGAATCCTCAGTATTTGAAAAAGTTAAAAATATATGAGATTTTTAAGGGAAAACAGATGAAATGTGAAGAGGAAAAGAAAAAGTTAAAAATCAGACTCACCAAAAATTGTCTAAGATCAGATGACAATGAATTCAGGAAGGATGTAGAGTGAAAAAACATAAAATGGAAGAAATCAGTGATCCAACATTCTGATATCAATTAATGTAATCCAACACATCAACAGACTAAAGAAGAAAATTCATAATTATATCAATTGATGAAGAAAAAGCATTTGACAAAATCCAATGCCCTTTCATAACAAAAATTTGCAGTAAACTAGGAATATAGGGGAACTTTCTCAACTTGATAATGACTATCTACAAAAAACTTATAGTTAACATCATAGTTAATGATGAGAAACTTGAAACTTTCCTGCTAAGCTCAGGAGCAAGTCAAGGGTTTCTCCTCTCACCACTGCTTTTTAACAACATATTAGAAATCCTAGTCAATATAATAAGGCAAGGAAAAGAAATTAAAGGTATACAGTTGAGAAAGAAGAAATAAAACTGTCTTTATTCACAAATGACTTATCTATGTAGGAAATCCAAACAAATTGACAAAAGCACACCTGGAACAAATAAGCAATTATAGCTAAGATGTAGGATACAAGGTTAAAGTATAAACTTCAATCAGTTTCCTATACATCTGTGACAAACAAGTGGAATTTAAAATTAAAAACACAACACAATTTACAATAGCACCCAAAAAATGCAACATTTAGGTATAAATATACTAAAAAATACACAAAATATCTACATGAGGAAAACTGCAAAATTCTGATGAAAGAAATTTTTAAAAAATAAATAAATGGAGATTCTATGTCCATAGATAGAAAAACTAAATATTACCAAAACGTCAATTCTTCCCAACTTGATTTATAGATTCAACACAATCCCAATTCAAATCCCAACAAGCTATTTTGTGCATATCTAGAAAATGATTCTAAAGTTATATGGAGAAGCAAAAGACCCAGAATAGCAAACACAATATTAAAGAAGAACAAAGTCACACAACTGACACTACATGACTTCAATATTTTCTATACAGCTATAATAATCAAAAAGGTGTGGTACTGATGAAAGAGCTGACAAATAGATCAATGAAACAGAATAGGAAGTCCAGAAGTAGCCCCACATTAATAGGGTCAACTGATTTTTGACAAAAGAGTAAAGGCAATACAATAAAGCAAAGACAGTCTTTTTAACAAATGGTGCTGGAACAACTGGGCATCCATATGCAAAAAAAAAAAAAAAAAAAAAAAAGACTCTAGGCACAGATTTACATGGCTCACAAACATTAGTTCTTATAACCTAAATTTTAAAAATATATAAAATTCTTAGAAAATAACATAGGAAAAATCTAGGTGACCCTGGGTATGGTGATGATTTTTAAAAAACAACACCAAATGCATGATCTATGAAAGAAATAATGAATAAACCAGACTCCTTTAAAAACCTCTGCTTTATGAAAGACACATTCAAGAGAATGAGAAGACAACCCACAGACTGGGAGGAAATATTTGCAAAGGTGTGATAAAGGACTGTTACCCAAAATATACAAAGAATGCTTAAAACTTGACAATAGGAAAATGAACAACCTGATCAAAAAATGGGCCAATGGCCTGAACAGATGCCTTACCAAAGAAGATACACAGATGGCAAATAAGCACATGAAAAGATACTACATATATCATCACTGAGATGCAAGTTAAAACAACAATGGGATACCACTGCACACCTTTTAGCATGGCCAAAATTTGGAACACTGGCAACACCAAATGCTGACAAGAATGTGGAATAACAAAGTCTTATTGCTGGTGGGAATGCAAAATGGTACAGTCACTTTAGAAGACAGTTTGCCAGTTGCTTACAAAACTAAACATACTCTTCCCATAAAATCCAGAAATTGCACTCCTTATTATTTATCTAAATGACTTGAAAATTCATGTCCATACAAAGCCTGAACACGGATACTTATAGCAGCTTTAGTCATAATTGCCCAAACTTTGAAGCAACCGATATGTTCTTCACTAGGTGAATTGATAACTAAACTGTGGTATATCCAGACAATGAAATATTCAGTGCTAAAATACAAGATCTATCAAGGCATGAAAAGACATAGAAGAACCTTAAATTCATATTAGTAAGTGAAAAAAGCCAATCTGAAAAGGCTACATGCTGTACAATTTTATCTATATGCCATTATGGAAAAGGGAAAACTATAGAGATAGTAAAAAAGACCAATGGTTGCCAGAGGTTAGAGACAAGGACAGAACACAAAGATCTTCAAGGCAGTGAAACTATTCTGTATGATACTATAATGGTGATACACATCATTAAAAATTTGTTGAAATCCATAGAATATACAATACCAAGAGTGAACCCTAATATAAACTATGAACTTTGGGTGAGAATGATGTGTCAATGTAAATTCGTCAATTGTGACAAATATACCACTCTGGTGTGAGACGTTGACAGTGGGGAGGCTATGAGTGTGTTGAGGTAAAAGGTATATAGGAAGTCTGTACTTTCTCTTCAATTTTGCTATAACCTAAAACTGCTCTTAAAAAATAAAATCTATTTAGAAAAAAAATTAAAAAGAAATTGAGGAAGGAGTGATGGTTCTAAAAATTATATAAGAAATAAAATTTAAAGATAACTAGCTTTATTTTTGAGTGGCTACTTTATAACAGGCTCTGTTTTCAACATTTTTGTACATTGTCTCATCACTCTTCTAATGGTCAAGAGAGCCAGAAGACTCTTCAAAAAGATAAAAGTAGTTAGCATCTTTAAATCACTAAGGTGCTTTCCACCACATGATACTTTAGGGTCTCACTTTCCTCCTGTATTTTGACTTCAACATGTGTAGGTCTTGTTAATTTTGCAGGTGAGAGAAATATAAGGCACTGAAAAGGCTTATTTACTGTTTAAATGCATTGGCCAGAAAGTGACATTCTCTAATAGTGATTATATTTTATTGGCAAGTACTAGTTACATGACAACATATAGAAACAACTGAGAAATATAATATTGCATTTGGCTTTTCAATCTTTTTCTAGCGAGAACTATATATTAAGTAAGAGGACCCACAGTTCTATGGATGGTTGGTTATCTGTTTCTACCTCATAGATTCTGAAAAACTATGAACTTGAAAAGTCATGTCCATACAAAGCCTGAACACGGACACTTACAGCAGCTTTAGTCATAATTTAGTCACTGAACTTACCCCTATTTCCCTTCTCTTACAATATTATTTCATTTTACCCAAGTAATGGAAGGGTAGAGCCAACTGTGAGTGCTCCATAGAACACCTGCTAATATCCCTTTCAAGAAGCTAAAGGGGAACCAAAACTGAGTTCACTCCTCATTAACCCTCAGCTTGTTTTTAAAGCCCATACAATTCAGGAGGTCTCTTTTTAGAAAAAAAATACAAATTAGTTTTTAAAAGGTGAATAAATATTTATAAAGAGAAAATCATGAAGCATTTTCAATTTTAAAAAGCCTACATCCACAAACACTATTTTTTAATAAATTAATAGTACAACACATATCTGTAAGGCTTTCTTGCTATACTTGTTGCTTTAATTCTTATGGCATATAAGGTGCAAATGGAGTGAGAAATAGCCCAAACTCAGATATATTTGGAAGTACAATCACTGCTGATAGATTAATTGGAGTCGAGTCATTGAGGGGGAGGATTCAAGGACAATGAGCAACACGTAAGTATAGTCATGCCATTTATGGAGATGGGGCACTCTGGAGAAAGATCACAGTTGGTAGTGCTAGAGACATTAAAATTAAGTCAAAATCTTAGTTTGGGAAATTTTAATGTTAAGATGCTTGAAAGATTTCCAGTAGGCCCTTCTACATAAGAATCAAGAGCTTTGCTAAGAGGCTAGGGCTGGAAAGATAACACCACAACTCATTTGAACTTACCTAGTCCCCCCTATCCATTTCTACAAAAATATGAGTAGATCCAATATTTGCTTTCAATTTTGAATAATGATATTTGGACTATATCTCAGTAACTTGTTTCTGTCAAAGCAACGTAGAGCACAATGATGGCAACATGGCATTTTTCATCTTTTAGATTCTTTGTCATTCTTTCTACATTCTGGCACCCCAAACCCACTTATACTATGGGGTAATAATGGAAAGAATTATTATCCCCCCTTTTTTTAATTCCATTTCCATCACAGGAAAAATAATAGCACACTGCAGCATCTTGAGAATCTATATTGAATACAGATAACACTTATCCTTTCCAAATGACACTTCATGGAGGAATTGACGATGTCTACAAAATTTTCTAAGGTTTATATTACAATGGATGTATAATGTGGAGGAATACTCCAGTTCTTCAAAAATCTTCACATTCTATTTAAAAATCTGAACCATAGCCATTTTCTCCTTTTATCAATCCATCCTTCTGAAAATCCTCCTTTCCATCACAATGATTATAAAATGAATTTAAAAGTTTTCTCTGAGTTAGATTTAGTTATCCTCTAAAATACTGGACCATATAGTACTTAGCATATAAATCACTGATCCTGGAATCATAGTACCTTTTTCTCTACATTCAGTAGGTTAGGTAAGTATTTGGCACTCATTTAATCAAGTAATTAAACTTCTTTACACCTCTCTTCCTTCATAGAACAATATAACCTGCCAAATTTGAAATGTCTAAGATATTAAAACTGGATATATTATTTACTTAGCTTCTGCAAATCATTCCAATATATTAAACCAAATGAATGCAAAACATTTTCCTACCATCAATGATTATTAAAACCCTTTTGAAAGTCACCTAAAAATCCCTGTATTTTAATGGTGACACATATTGAAAATCCCCATGGCTAAGGTATTTGCTTTGGCTAATTTTTGTGGCTCTGTGATATGTCAACTTTCCCAAGTTAAACTATATTTTCCAGAATTCCCATTCTTGTGTGTCTCTGATTTGGGTGGGCCCTAAGAATGTTTCTTGTGAGAGATCTGAAAGGGTAGAAGTGAAGCTGCAGACATTTAGTAGCTCATACCCATTAACACAAGGGGATTCACCTGATGGGTATGAGGCAGCAGCTGTGCCTCTACTTCTCTGCCTTCCACTGGACCCTCCTTTGACTTTTCTGACTCCAGGACCAGGTTTGTGTGTGTTTAGCTCCAAGACTAATGCCCCTAGATCCTGAAGGATACCCACACCACCAAGGCCAGAAACAACCAATACTTACGTGGATTTCCCTCTGTCCCATGGTTTGAGTTTGTGCTTATGGGTTCCATCTTGTCCTTGCTCTCCCTCACTTGCTGCCTACCTGCCCTATGGGCATGTAGTTTTAGTATTAGGTGTCAAGACAACAACCTTACAGAGCCTGCTCAACCAACCCTACATAAGGTCAAATTCCTGTAACAAATAACTTTATCATCTATAGAAAAAGACATAATTAACAGCCCTAATTTTAATGAAAACTAGACACTATCCCTGAAATTTAACATTTTATAATTAGTAAGAAGGTAGAAAATATTTAATCTGAAAAATTAATTAAATGAGATGCATGAATGCATCTCTTTTACAATGAAGTGATAATCAATAAATCATGATCTAAGGAGAACATCCATGACCAATTTACACATTCAGGAAGGGAAGGGGAACAAACTTGGGACTCAATCCCTGTTTTATGATTGCAGATAAAGGGAATAAAGTCATACATCAAGGGAGTGAGTGCTGATAACTGGAGCAGAAAGATTCTAAGGGAATGTAGATGTCACATCCAGAGCACAGAGAGAAAGGGTAATTTCACATAAACCATCCTTAACCCAGGAGACAATGAGAAAATAGAGTGAAGAAAAATGTAATTATGCCCTGGAATTCAAAGTCTGAGTTGTTTCAGCAAAAGCCAGGAAATGGTAAGGATGCCAACCAGGAAATAAAACAATTTTTCATGTTTCATCTCTGAGGCATTAGAGAGAAAGGGGCAATAGTTATTCTTTGAAAATAATACATCAGTGTAAAAAAGGTTTACCCATGATTTTTACACTCAAAAAGTATGCATCAGAGAAAGTTATTAGATTTTCTAAACCACAAGAAGGAAAAAATATATTAAAAACACAAACGCAAAGCAATTAATTCCTTTAGCTTTTGCAGAATAATAAATTATAATGAAAGATTAATACAAATTAGGATAATTGGAATAAGGCAAAAATGCCTATTCAGAATTGAAGCAGATTGACTGAATTTTCCTAAGAAAAGCAAAAGAAAATCCAATTGTAGTTGGCAAGCAAACGAAGTCCACCCAGATGCATACTGTAAAGAAAGTTTACTCCTAAAATGCAATGTCTATGAAGGTCAAAGGTAATAGTGTGTGCAAAAATATATGACAAATGCGAAACAGAAAGGATTTTGTGGCAATATTAATATTGGTTAGAGAACACTTTAGGATAAAGAGCATTTAATGAAACATGATATTTAATCATGATAACATAATAATCATAGAGACATAATGAACCTTTAGGCACTTCTTGAGATATATGGCAAGTATCATAGTTAACTCTGAAAGTATTTTATATCCCATAAATGTGGCTAAAATCTCCCCAGCCTGCCACCAAATCTTTGTTAGTATATTCCTCCTAAGAAGAGCCTAGTTACAACAGTCAGTCGTGTGGCCAGCAACAAAGAAAGAATGGCAGATGTACAGTAATACAAGGGGCACATTATAGAAAGACAGGAAAGGAAAGAAGTACAAGAGGAAAGAAAAACAAAAGTAAATCCCATTAAAAAAATATTTGCAAATTTTTATTATAAGATAATCACTATACTTTAAAATACACGCTGTTTAAATAATCCAGTGCTGTTCATTTCTGGCACCAAAACCTCTATTTATGTGTCCATGAGAATTAGGTCATTTAACAATTAGGAACATCAAAAAGCAGAGTTTATCTGATTAATATCCAATCTCATTATTATTGACAAGAATTATGCCATAAGAATAAGAGGAAACAACACTAGTGACAGTCATACTCAAAGTAGGGTTTTCATTTTAATTGATCGAGTATGCACTTTTATGTGCCTATATTGCATTATATTTTACTATAATACTTCAGTGATCTTGCGTTTATATATTATTTTTTAAAAGTTAGATTTTTTTGTATCTAAATCTATTATAAGAGCACTGGGTTAAACTGTGTAAAATCTACACTTCTTATACAGTAAGCATCTTGATCCTAAAATCAGTTGCTATTCACATTATAGATGGTGATTAAAGTATTAGAACTCTTCTGAATATAATGCATTTTAAAATTATAATAATCTTGGAGAATGTTATAAGTGAGCCTTACATACATATTTTCCCTCAAACTTATTTATTTATTTATTTATTTACGTTTTTGTATTGGAGTATAGTTGCTTTATACTGCTGTGTCAATTTCTGCTGTACAGCAAGGTGAATCAGCCATACATATACATATATCCCCCCTTTTTTGGATTTCCTTCCCATTTAGGTCACCACAGAGCATCAAGTAGAGTTCCCTGTGCTATACAGTAGGTTCTCATTAGTTTTCTATTTTATACATAGTAGTGTATATATGTCAATCCCAATCTCCCAATTAATCACACCCTCCCCTTCCCCCTTGGTATCCATGTTTGTTCTCTACGTCTGTGCCTCTATTTCTGCTTTGCAAATAAGATCACCTTTACCATTTTTCTATATACCACATGTATGCATTAATATACCATATTTGTTTTTCTCTTTATGACTTACTTCACTCTGTATAACAGTCTCTAGGTCCATCCAAGTCTCTGCAATGACACAATTTCATTCATTTTTATCACTGAGTAATATTCTATTGTATATATGTACCACATCTTCTTTATCCATTCCTCTCTTGATGGACATTTAGGTTGCTTCCATGTCCTGGTTATTGTAAATACTGCTGCAATGAACATTGGGGTGCATGTATCTTTTTGAATTATGTTTTTTTCCATGTATATGCCCTGTAGAAGGATTGCTGGGTCATATGGTAATTCTATTTTTAGTTTTTTATAGAACCTCTATACTGTTCTCCACAGTGGCTGTAACAATTTACATTCCCACCAACAGTGTAAGAGGGTTCCCTTTTCTCCACACCCTCTCCAGCATTTATCATTTGTAGATTTTTTGATGACAGCCATTCTGACCTGTGTGAGGTGATACCTCATTGTAGTTTTGATTTGCATTTCTCTAGTAATTAGTGCTATTGAACCTCAAACTTCTTATAATTATTGATTTTATATGTTTTACCAGTGTATGAATTCTTTCATAAATTTTAATATAAAGTACAATATTCAGTTGGGGTACTCAATAAAAAAAAGGGGGACTATAAACTGATGAGTAGAGAAAGGAAGCTATAAACAGTAACCATGGCTACATGACCAATAGGAGAAACAAGAACTATAAAAACTAGGTATATTTTCTTTCTTACTTTTATGTACATATTTACATATATTAGCTAGCTCCTCCTTTTCCTCTTCTTGATAACGTTAAACCTCTAATTCAAGATTTATGTTACAGCACATCAAAACATGATAGGAACTAAGCTTGAATAATATTTATTATCACCCACAAATGGATACAGTGATTTATGGGATTTATATATTCTGTTTTAGGAGAGAGCATAAGTATGTTTTCTATTGTGTAAGAGATAGTTGAACTGTGTACAGTGAAAGTGTTGGGTGTTCTATATTGGTCCTCAGAGGTTTAAATTCACCTTAAGGATGTGTAGGGACTATGCGTCTACCAGGTTGCATAGCATGACTCTATGCAGCTGCATAGATCACAGATGGGAAGCTGGAGATTTGCTCAGGATCCATTTTTCCATGTGGCTTGCACTAGAATCTACTATAAGTTCTCACTAGAATTGGAAGAAAAGAAGAAAACTTTTTTCTATGGAGGAAGTTGCAGGAAAAACTTGAGCAGAGACAAATCTTTGGAAATCAACAGCACTGATACAGTAGACAGCTAAAATCGGCAATGATTCACAATTCAATTGCTGAGATTTACTGAAGCTTCCAAGAAAGTGGCTGAAAAATCTCTGGGGTGGCAGCTTATAATAAAGTTGCTGAGATTCACTGTGTGTTCCAGATGACCTCCTGTGAATCACCCATTTCTGACATCTTTTTGTGATTTAAGCTTCACTTGACTTACCAACAGTTTTGGTACTTTTAATTCCTTATGATCAATCTCTTTCTTCGTTATACCTAAGGTATCTTCTGCTCTTCTGATTGTAACCTCACTGATTAAATTACTCATTCATATCATATTTTAAAGTATTAATTTTAAAATAAATTTAGTTTATTATTTTGGAATATAATCAAGTTAAATCACAAGATACCATTACAAATTATGTCTGGTATTACTAAGTGGCAGGGAGTGTTCTGAGGAAAGGATCTTTCATGATAGATAATTGGAGCATAGAGGATAAAAATAAGTTGGAAAACTTAAAGAAATTGTCTAGAAAATTTGGAAAGATACATAATTCTGACCCAGCAACTTTATTCCTGATTAAATACCCTAGAAAAATGCTTGCACCTATTCATATCAGACATGTACAAAAATGTTCATAGTAGCATTTTTCATTGTATTTAAAAACTACATGCAGTCTAAATATCTACCAACAAAAAGATAGGTAAGCAAATAATTGTGGTATATTAACAGATAAACCATACAATAATACAATTATTGAATTATAGATACAAGTGACAACTTTTTTTTTTATGACCTGGTGGTAACAGCCTTCAAAGCTAATACAGTCATAGTTGGACCACAATCATTACCTCAAGTTTTCTTTCACTTGTTTCTTCAAGTACCATGTTCCCAATTGTGACCATTACTGTACCTCAAGCCTCCTGGGAGAAAGTTTCAGTCAGCAAATTTGGGGGCTTTTCACCATGGTAATGCTAGTGTGTCACCAGCTTAATTGGAGTCTCCAGTTAAAAATGGGGCAGGGAAATAGCAAGATAGAAAGCACTTTGAGAAGGAGGAAGGCATTTAAATAACGTTTATGCTCAAATGAGCCCCTCAAACAAACAAAGCTATCCAGAGTGGAATGTTCACTGTGGCTCCACTGATGAGAGATCTAAAGCGGATGTCTCCTTCTGGAGCTCCCAGAGTTCTTCAAGCTCATGATAGCAAAAATGGAACTCACTGTGACCATCCCTCAACCATCTGTTCCTTTTCCCTCATTTCCACTTCATTCTAATTAATGGAGCTTCTTTCTAATTACAGGACCTGGGAGTTGTTACCAATTCTTCTGTCTTCCTCACCATCTCCACATAATGACTCATCAGTGAGCTTAGCCAGCCAGCCCACAAAGACTTAATTTAAATTTACTTTCGTTTCACTTTACCTGTTAAACAAGCAGTAAAAATTGCAAAGGTGATACACAAGTAAACTTGGACCCAAGTAACTGGACTTGACTGCCCAATAGCCTCCTTAATTCCTCCCAGAGATGTACCAGAAGAGTGAAGGTCAATGCTAGCCACGTGGAATAAAAAAATCTACTAATTAGAGAAGCCCAGATTTGGGGGTTGTGGGTATTCTGTAGTCTTTGGCCACTGGAGGGGCCATGACAGCTCTCAAGAATTCCCCGTATTACCATATAAATAACTGTGCCCTGCATCCCAGGCACATACTTCTGTGATATTTTTCCTGCTGAATCACCAGGTCTATTGAGGTTTTAGCTCCACATAGTGGTCCATGACCCATTCCTCACATCAATGCTAGCAACTCTACCTTTTACAGAGCTGTGACATTGTTGCCTCCTATCCATGTCCACTGCTACTGCTTCAGTTCAGATTCTGATCACCCCTTATGCTTCAGCCCCATCCCACTGTAACCCATCATCTGCACTGCAGCCTGTTATCTTTCAAAAATGAAAACACATTCATGACACTTGCAGGTTAAAAACACTTCATGACTCCTTGCCAAATAAAGTCCAAACTCCTTACTGTGGTACAAAAGGCCTTTTATGCATTGGCTCCTGATTTTTCTTCTCTGATATTATTTCCCATATTATTTGTCCTACCTGTAACCTCCTTTCCACCGAACACCCATCCTGCAGCTCTGTCGTTGTGCCAGGCTGTTTCTCTCCATTCCTGCCTTTGCACACATGTTATCCTCACTACATGCCTTAGTTATTAAAGATCATGTAGCCCAATGGAATATTACTCAGCCATAAAAAAGAATGAAATAATGCCATTTGCAGTGACATGGATGGACCTAGAGACTGTCATACTGAGTGAAGTCAGACACAGAAAGACAAATATATGATATCACTAATATGTGGAATCTAAAGGAAGGGTGCAAATGAACTTATTTACCGAACAGAAATAGAGTCACAGATGTAGAAAACAAACTTATGGTTACCAAGGGGGAAAGGTGGGGAGGGATAAATTAGGAGATTGGGATTGACATATACACACTACTTTATATAAAATAGATAAATAATAAGGACCTACTGTATAGCACAGGGAACTCTTCTCAATATTCTGTAATGGCCTACGAGGGAAAAGAATCTAAAAAAGAGTGGATATATGTATAACTGACTCACTTTGCTATACAGCAGCATCTTTTTTTGTGGATCACAAAAAAAGATGCAAGACACAAAGAGACACTGACATCATGAGTCCATTTATATAAATTCCTAAAACAGAAAACAGAATGTTTTGGTTTTTAGAAATGCTTATATTGGCGGCAAAAGTCTAAAGAAAAGAAAGGAAATGTTAATCACAAAATTTTGGTTAATGGTTGCATCAAGGATGGAGGAAGAAGGTTCTGATCAGCGAAGATAAATATGAGGCTTTTGGGGTCATGTAAATATGCTATGCTTTGGTATATGAGTGATTACAATGGTTTGCGATTTATGATCTTTTCTTTAGTGTGTGTGTGTGTGTGTGTGTGTGTGTGCATATGCATGTGCGTGTGCATTTCTGGCAGCCTTCTGTCCAGATATCACCGTTTAAGAAAAAATTTCCATTAAAAAACAAATGAGACAAAAAGAAACAGACCAAACAAAACAAACAGCCAAAACAACAACAAACAAACAAAAAATCCGGAATGAACAAAGGAACAGAGCAGCAGCATCCAGAATTAGCAAGATTGCTCAGCCAGCTGAAGGCTACTACTATCAGTAATCTCATAGTCTTAATACGCTTTCCCTGATTATGATTCCATGGATAAATCCTCAGAAAGTATTTATTCTCAGAACGTGATTATAAATGAATTTAACAACCGAATGATTCAATCAGACATGCACACAATATTATCAGTTACTCACTTTGGAAATTATCATTTTTTAAACCTATATACACACTTTGGATTTTTTCCATTTTAATATACTTGCATATGGAGGGTGTAGAACTATTCATGTCAAATCTAATTTATTATGAATATCTGCATTCTCAACATTCATTCTAGTATGCTAAGCTTGCTAGGTTATGTGCAGACAGGTGGTTATAGGTTTTGGTTGTAGTGAGAAATACATTTTAACTATAGCAGCTATCATATTCATATTAGGCAAACTGGACCTTATTCTGTAGTCATCAAAAGTGTAAAGTATATTTATTTTGTTACTTTTGCTTTAGTATAAAAATTCTGTTGTCTCTAGTTGGAGTGAGATTTCAATTACAGAGTTTCTCCCCTTCTCTTGACCTTTCTCATTCTCTTCCCAATTATGGTTGGAATGTTGGCTAATAAAAGTATCAGATCACTTCAAAAAGAAAAGAAGAAACAAAGTAACATATTGGTGTCATGTCTATGCTTTGTTTTATAACGGGGCTTGAATCGCTTTAACTGTTGAACTTAATCACCACTACTTTAACCTTTTTATTTTAAAGCTTAAATATATCCATTTTTATCTTAGTAGAATTACCTACAAAAATAATCTTTAATGCTTTTCTGGATTAAAATAATAACTTAACCTAAATATCATTGATTTAATCTTGATCCAAATAAAATCAGAAGCCATTAAAGACTTCTGGGAAGAGTAGTGACAAAATCTAACTTGTGTATTGCGATGTGTTGAAACTGGAACACGTAAAATCCATATATATTGGATCTATTTATTCTTTTTTCTCAGGTTTTTAAATTGAATAAAACGTTCTTTAAATTTTATGGTGCTTTACAATTTTCAAGTTTCAAACACGTGATTTGATATAGCCCCATAATAACCCTTTTTCTCCTCTACCCCTAATTTGCCCCTCCCTCCCCTCCGTCTCCCACTGGTAACCACTAGCTTATTCTCTATATCTGTGAGTCTGCTTCATTTTGCTTTATTAACTAGTTTGTTGTTATCTTTTAGATTCCACATATAAGTGATAACAGATGGATGTATTTATTCTTAATTCAATGAAAACTTCACTTTCAATGTGAGCAAAAGCTTTAAAATTTTTTTTAACTTCCCGAATCCTGTAAGAAAGCTAAAATGTATTCATTTTGAATTCTATCTCAATACAAAAAATTATATTGATTTTTTTTTTTTTCTGATTGGGTAACATTTTGCCAACTCATGGGAGTTAAGTTCGATGTAACTTGTCTAGTGTTTTCCAAAGGGCAAGAAGCTATGTTATGGCAGAATCTCTTGCAAATGAGATACAGATTCTTGAATTCTGAGTGTATTTATTCATTGTGACATGTTATATGTTAGATAAAAATTGTACTTAGATAATTAAAATAATAGAATCAAATGTTTTTCAAAGATATGTTTAACAGCTAAGTCTATATTTTATTGAATAAGTTTTGTTATTTAAAGAGTTTTTTCTTTATGTCTTGAAAACAAAAATAATATAATCAAGAAGGTTATACAGTGGGCGTATTTTATATAAAATCTATGCTTGAAGGCTTAATGAAATTGGATGTGAGAAAATTCTAGCCTTCCACTGATTTAAGATATGTAAATTTTGTAAAATTTGAGCATCTGTATCAGAACTGAAAAGTAAGGAAGAACTGAACTCAGTAGCCATATTTTTTAGAATATTTGCTGATTTATATAGTCTGATCTCAGACTATAAGCTTATCTATAGTCATCTAGAAGTTCACCTATAGCAAATCATAAGCTCGGACTGAAAAAGAAACCATACAACTTGTGTTTTACTGGGTAATCTGTTTTTCAGCAACTCTCCTTCATATCTTCAAAGATGAAGTAGGCATTATGCTCTTTGAGTTATTACATACCATAGAAAATTAGAAAGCTTCCTGATTCATTTAAATAAGATATCAAAACTGGTAATTTAAAGACATCACAAATCAGTACTGAAGATCATTCACATTTTTCTGAACAAACGCAAAATTACCAACTCAAATATTAGGAAATGAAGCTAGAAGTTTTAATTAGTTGCAATAAAGTTTTCCAACCCTACTTTAAACAATCAACAAAACAATAAATCAAAAGCTGAATGGTAATATTTGTCAATTTTCATTATATAAATACTCTTATCATTGTCTATTTCAAGTTAACAATGAGATATCACTTAACACAGAGTTAGGAAGAAATAAGCACATAATTATATAGTATTTCCACTCTACAGATGCAATAGAAATAAATTACCTCAAAAGCACAGATAACAGTAAACTTTAGTAAAATAGGAAATTATATATGTTTTGAGTATTTGTTGCATTTGTTTTTAACATTATTATTGTAACTTTATATAATTTCCGTTGTAAAAACATCTGTATTTAGCAACGCGTGCAAAAATTCTCTGAATATTTAACAGTAGGCTATTGCGAGCCTATACAAGCTGGCTCCAGCATACCACTTCATTCACTTATTTATCAATCCATGTATGTCTTTACTCAACCAAACCTCAAACAGTTGGGGGAGACCCTACTTTATGCCCATCTCTTAAAGAGCTTACTGTGTGTTCTGTAGAGAATCTAAAATTTGCATTGGAGCGGGTTGAGAAGAAAAGAGTCTTTCCATGTTATATGATTTTTTTTTAATGAATTCAGAGAAATTCTTCATAAACCACTGTCCATAAAGAGGTATTATTTTATCATATATTAATGTTAAGAGCACGTAATTGCAGTTTATATTGGAAGGAAAATTTTAATGTCCCTTCATACATTCAACTATTCCTCACAAAACAAAAAATAAAAATCACAAAAATATATACTCCTTTGGAGAAGAAAAAAAACCCTCCAGTATAATAAAATAAATAAATAAACAGAAACTTCAATTAAATAGAATTGGAAGACCAGAATGGGGAGCTCTTACACCCTGTGACAATAGCAGAGCCCAACAGGAAGAAGAAAGACTTCTTTCCTGACAAGAACTCAGCCTATGGAGGTCACGGACTCTTTGTTTACCAGAGCCCTCCCAACTTACTTTTTCCCTCTATAAAAGCATTCTCCTTCTCTTACCTTGCGGGGACTTGCACGTGGCTCACCATGGTTGCAGACCCCAAACTGAAATTCTCTGTTGATCCCAAATAATCCCAATCTTTGTTGGAGAAACATCTGGCAGTCTGTTTTAGGTCAAAATAAGAGGTGAACAAAACGACAAAAATAAGGCTTTTGTAAAACTTTATAAAGCTGATATACATGCAAATGTTTCTAACTTGTCATAAAAGATTCTTTGGTTGAGATTCTAAAATAGGTTTTGTTTTATATTACTTCAGATAATTCTTTTAAAATAACCATTAGGGAAAAGTATATCGCTGACAGCGTTGAGAGTTCTGCTCTCAAAGGTAAAAAGAAGTGCATTTTCTCATCAACCTCAATAAACAAGGTACTATATTTCTCACTGCCAGTTACATGAAGGTATTTTAAAGTCAGTATGAACGATTAAATCTGTTCAAATACCATCGTCCCAGTGTAAATACCAACAGCTTCCTCTATCTCTTTTGATGTTAAGGCAGTTTCAGAATATTGAAGAGAAACAGAGCAAGAGAGTTCAGTTATATTTACTTAGGTGGGATGCGCCTCCTGGATTAAGTACTATGTATCATCCTAGTGTATCTTTGATAGAAAGATATGACTAAAGGACAACAGAGTCTACATTATAAGTGAAACAATTATTACAGATAAAGGGTTTTTCTTGTTACATTAGAATAAAAGTGTTTTAATGAAGGACATAGGGAACATCAGGTGATTTACTATCAGAAGATATTTCAGGGAAACTGAGAAATTGAATATCTTGTTGACAAGTGTTCTTTATTGTATCTAGTGAACTAATTTATTTTATTAAAAATAAGCAGAGCATGCTTAGGCTATGATGGTAGTTTTCTAAAGTGTTTCTTCAATATTTGATTTGTCTAATTCTGATTGTAGTTAGAATAAGACTACTAAAATTAAGTTGTTGTTTGTGCTAAACTGGGGGGTCTGAAACTAGAAAACAGTTAAGTCTTAAAATTTCAAAAAGTCATATAAGTTACCTTGCTTTTTAATCTGTTATGTATGAAATAAAAAATAGCCATTTGTAGGAAATATAGAATGTCTACGCAGTGGAATATATTGTCATTCAAAGAGCACCCACAGTCTATAAAACACAGGACAATCTCCTTAGAATGACAAACAAAATATGAGTCTATGATCTAAACACATCAAAGCCTACACACACACACACACACACACACACACACACTGTCATACAGAACTACTGAAAGATGTTTAATTCTATCTAATTCATCAGTTCATTTGTAAACATTGTTCCACAATTTGGAAAACTGTTATTCTTCCAAATTTAGCTTCCCAACTCCCAGTCGTACTCCAAGAGAGCTTAAATCAGTCAAGAAAAAAAAATCTTCACATATTTATCTACTTTTATCCTCCTACCAGTGATATCACTAGTATTTTAATTTATAACAGATATTATAGATTATATTTTTATCAGTATTATAGCCGTGCTACTCAATTAATGACTTAATCTTTGACCCACACTTTCAAAATAAATTTTCTAGTTATGTTTTACAAGTTTCAGCACCATTGTTTTAGGTCATTTAAAAACAATTTAATGCAAACAACATGAAGCCAAAATGAATTGTAGTTGATTTTATTTCCATCTTTTATGATAAGGTGGTTTTCTTTTTCACATTAGAAATGAAAAAAAGTTGTATATACTTCATTTAAATGAAAAATTTTGTTCCTATTTGGTAGTATGTAGTGATATTAATTAGATATGTACCTAGAGATCAAGTCATAGCCTGGAGATGCTATTGCCTTGCTTCTTTGACAGTATGAGAGAACACATTCATATATACATTCCAAGCTCTTTGGAAGAAGACAATCATTTTGTTTGGGAGCTAGTTATAATTCTCTAGCCCTTTAGTTTTGTGGGATTAATCAACAACTAGGACAATATATATATATATATATTTAGATAGATATAGATAGATAGATTATATGTATATATATATCCATTGAGTTTTGCTGACATTATCTGCTCTTCACATAGACACTTTTGCTGTAAATGTATCATTTTGTTTCTATTGACATGAGGAGAGGAAAACCCTATTTAACTGCCAAGCACAGCCCCCATTTCTAACAAAGTGCTTTATATATAATGGGCAACCAGGACTTATTTGATAAATGAATGAATGAACGCATGCTCAGCCTTTGCTATTTAGTATCACTGACTTATATTTTTAAACAGAGTGTTATGTATTAAATATGTGCATAACCTATACAATTCCACTGACTTACACGATTGCAACTGAATAAAGATTTCTTATTTAGCAGCTTGCCAATTAAGACGTAATTTAGTTTGCAGTCAAAATGTCTGAAGGAAATATCAAGGGTATACGTATGCACTACTTAATGAAAATTATACAATATTATATATTCACCTATTATTATTAAGTTTGATAATGGCATCAAAGTGTTAATGTACTTTAAAAGTCTTCAAAAAATGCAAAATTATTTCAAATGACAAGCTTAGCAGATCAGAGTGTTAAGTAAATTTTTCCCCAAATTTCACATAAGTAAAAACAAAACAAAAAAATGGAAGGCTTTCAAATCCCATTAAGAATGACAAATATTTTAAAAACAAAGTTTGATTAAAATGCAGAAAGCTGGAGTTGTTTTTTTAAAAGAAACAGTACATCACTTTGAAAGTACTAAGTAAACTAGTAAGATTTTAAGAGGCAGTGTAAAAATACAAGTCAAAATTTGCCTCCGGGTCTCCTTCCTGCATCTCTTAGCCAGCAAAATAATAATAAAAATAATAATAAAATATTTTAAAGTAGAATAATTTTTTACATGAGTACAAAACTGTAATTGTCATAAGTTGAGATCATAGAGTTAATTCAGGAACTCATAGGAATGTCAAATAGTTAAAGTTATTTTTATTATTATTATTCCACCACTTTAATCTATGAAACGGAATGCTTTATTATTATAATTATGGTATTCATGTCTCAAAAATATTTTGTTCCAATCAAGACCACAAATTAATTTATTTTACCCAATAAATCTCTGAAAATAATATTTTATTTGAAACATACTAAATTTTGAAGAGCTTAACAAACATGTATACTACCTATGATCTAGGTCTTCTGCTAATACAGGTGATAAAAGAGGAGTTAAAAATTGTGCTCTTCACTCCAGGCTGTTGTAGGTCAATGGGAAATAAAGAGAGCAAAATGTGATCTAGCATATGCAGTAATAGTGTTATATATAGGTTGCTACTGGAACATAAAAATTGGCTCAAACAACTTGACCATCATTTTCTTTGTCTCATATAACAAGATGCCCTTTTTCTTTCAATTTTTCTCAATTAAATATATTGATATTTGAAACAGCATAGTACAGTAACTGAAGCAGTATTTCATATTATATCCTATTAGAGTTTTAATTAGCATAACATTTGGTTCTAAAAATTTAATTATACAGCATCCTAAAAATACTATTATGTATTGCATTTTGTCACTTTACATTAACCAACAAATGTGAGGGAGGAAAGGCTATATATAGTAACATGTCTGACTTGGGCCTTTAATGATAATTCAAGGGGAAAAGCTTGGTGTGTGAGGAATTACAGGTTAACATACTGGTAAAATATGAGTCTTCAATTGTCCCAAATGGAGGATGAGAGTATAGGCAAGGGCTAGTTATTAGAGACACTTCCTAAACCCTGCTTAGAAAGTGAGGTTTATTCTGTAGGTGATAGAGATCCCTGAATGCATAGAAAGTTAAATAATTTGTTTAATTTTAGAATTAGAAAAATCAATCTGCTGGAAGAGAGGAGAATGGATTTGAGAGGCTAGGAGAAGAGAAAAGGCACTGAAATCACTTGGGGATTATTTTTATATCTACAACCTATGATAAGAGTCTAGTTGTGGCTGAACAAAATAGGCATGCAGAGGAGGCACATGTATTAAGGTGTAACTGAGACCATTATATTTCCAAGAAAAGTTTTTACTTCCCCTTTTATAATGTAAACATGTTGTTTGCTTATAATGGTTAGCCATGGGCAACATTTCTTGGACCCCCTTAGATCCAGGGAGGATCTGGGGACAGTGCAATGTAAATGGAAGTTACTTTAGCACATTTGTTGGCTGCTAGATGAGTACAGAAGACTTAAGGAGCCAGCAGTTTCATGGAAAATGAAGTTGGAAAGAATCTGAAGATCTGAATCAGGTTATGTAGGGGGTCTTTGATCAAGCAGATGTTTTTATTGCAGAGATCTTTCTTTCTTTTTTTTTTTTTACATAGAATAGATTATCCTAAATAATACAAGGTATAAAAGCAGCAGAGGTTGAGGACTGATTAATGTGGTCCATGCATCAGAGGGAGACAGACAGAGAGAATGTATTAGAGATTATTCTCAGGTTAAGCTGGTAAAAAATTTCCATCCTTTTATATGGCCAGGGCTAGGTATGTAAAAATTAACACTGTAGTTAACAAATATATTTCCTTTTATGTAAAATGTTTGGAAATAATTCTTTCAAATACAACGTTTCCTTTTTTAGTTGATTATACTGGTTAAAGCAGATAGTATTAAGTCCAAAACTGTGAAAGTTCTGTTATTTTACTTTACTTAAAAGCTAACACGGGACTTCCCTGGTGGCACAGTGGTTAAGAATCTGCCTGCCAATGCAGGGGACACGAGTTCGATCCCTGGTCCAGGAAGATCCCACATGCTGCAGAGCAGCTAAGCCCGTGTGCCACAACTACTGAGCCCGCATGCCACAACTACTGAAGCCCGCTTGCCTAGAGCCTGTGCTCCACAACAAGAGAAGCCATGACAAAGGGGACTTCCCTGGTGGCAGAGTGGTTAGGAATCTGCCTGCCAATGCAGGGGACACAGGTTTGAGCCCTGGTCCGGGAAGATCCCACATGTCACGGAGCATCTAAGCCCGTGCGTCGCAACTACTGAGCTAGTGCTCTAGAGCCCGCGAGCCACAACTACTGAAGCCCGCGTGCCTAGAACCCATGCTAAGCAGCAAGAGAAGCCACTGCAATGAGAAGCCCACGCACTGCAATAAAGAGTAGCCCCCACTCGCCGCAACTAGAGAAAGCCCACGCACAGCCACGAAGACCCAACACAGCCAAAAACAAATAAATAAATTAATTAAAATTAAGGGAAAAAAAAAGCTAACAAGTTAGCCTGCCTCAGTTTCATGTGCATAAACTGACAGAACACACTAGAACCTGAGTTACAGACACAGATGGTTCATTACTCACAAGATCCAGTTAGTGCTGGTTCCCCAAATGCCAATCTCCTCAGGTTGATGAGAGGAGGGTCAGGTGTTTACCTGTAGATGTGTGGGTTTACATCACAGGAAAGGAACCCCCAAATGAAGGGTTTCTAAATGTTTATGAGCTGCTGGCTCATCTGTTCATATCCCCCTCCAGAGAAGGCAATTACTCATTGTCCTGGAATGTAAGTGACTGTCCCCAGGACAGGATGGAGAAGACTTTATTAACCTTAGGATGTTTCTAGGGTCTTTCTTTCTTTAGGGAGACACTTTCTCTAACTTCCAAAGCATGTTTGATGTTCAAACATGCTCTTTCTCAGAAGACCTGGATGGTGCAGGAACATGAGAAGTCCAGGGAAAATTGTCTCCAACACGTTTGTATATACAACTCAGATATAGATATATACAAACACACAGATACACATACTTAGGGTTGATTCTCATTACTTGTGAATACAACACTTGCAAGTTCACCTACCCACTAAAATTTGTTTGTAAACCCCAAATCAATAATCAATATGAGCTGCACTTTTGCCTGAGGGTAGAGACAGCAGGAGCCAGTGCAATGTAGTGACAGAAGCTCAGACTTTGAGACCAGTTGGATAAGTTCGATCCCAACTCTGGCACCTATTAGTGGGGCGGCCTCAGGCAAGTCTCTTAACACTTCTGAACCTCATTTTCTCTTTTGTAAAATACAGAACATAGTTTACCAGATGAGTTGTTTTTAGTATTTAAGATTATAATCTACGTTATATATAGATATACCTATATATCTTCCATTGGAGCAATGATTCAGTATTTACTAATTCAGTGTTCAAGGTGATTTAACAGACTATAACTACTATGAAAAGGAGAATCAATTATATATATGTATGTATGTGTATATATACATATATGCAATATATACCAAAAGCTCATGCTAAGTTCCTTCCTTTCTCCTTTTTTCTATCCTGATTCATTCAGTTAAAAGGTCATGAGATGAGGTGGAACAAGGTAGGCATCTGTGCTAGTTGGGTAGTGGCAACACTACCCTGGTTGGGTGTCAGAGCCTGAGTAGGATGACAAGAACACCCACGGATCCTGGTGTGGGGTGTCAGAACTGAGGCTTGATGAGGATGTTTACATGGAGAGGGAGTAGCAGTTAACTGCAGTGCAGGTTGAGCTGCCTGGTGCAGATGTCAAAGCACAAGCCATGTGAAGAGTGCACCATAAAGAGTGTCATTGTTTTTGATGGTGAAGGGGAATTGTTTACATACAAGAAGACTGATCAAGTAAATATGATGAAAGCCAGTTTTCTGATGGTCAAAAGCTTCTAGCAGCCCATGCACTACCAAATATTATAAAGGAGGTCACACTAGAATGACCCTTGTGCTATTAGACTAATTTGGGTTTGTCACTGTGTACTTATTGTTTTCAATACATACAGAGAAATGTAGAAAAATATAGTAGTGCATATCTGTTTATATTTTTGTAACCTACAGTTCTATCCACAAAAATATCTGAAAGCACCAACCCCCAGGAGTAGTGAGTACATCTAAAACTCAAATATTTATTTCTAAATATCATTATTAGATTCAAGTTATATATTCTTGGCAAGAATATCACAGAAGAATGTTTGGCTCTTCTCACTGCATCTCATGAGGCAGTACCCAAGGTAGATTTGTTCTACTACTTGTGATATTAACTTGGATCACTTGAATAAGGTGCTACTTGGAGAAGTACTCCAAGGGCTCCTTAGAGAAATAGCTGATTCCGGGACTGGTGAAAGGATATCTTTTTGTTCCAGGACATTAGAAAGTGCTGCAAGAATAATGTGAACACATCAAAAAGACAAAGAAGGGATTCCCATTGGCCTAAACTGGCACAATGTGAACATCAATGTAGATATTAATAGTAAAAGATTATAACATACTGACTAAAATAGCAATTCATACATACCTACTGATATAAATAAACTGCATGAGACATGAATGAATGGGGAGATTGGAAAGGAATTTTCTGTGGAATAATGGCAACTAATAATTTTCAAGTAATGAAGAATTAGAAAATTATTTTGCCACCATTATAATTATATTAATTCAGGCAAGAAACATTGTAGTTGTTAACAATAGGATATAATATTTGGATCAGGAATGATATTGTCTCAAAGTATGGTCCCATAAAATACTATTAATGACAAAGGAAAAAAGAATAAATCTACAGTAGAGAAACGGCACCTTTTTCAAGCAATCACAGTTAATATTACAGGAGGTGGGACAAATCTGCGCCAGGTACTATTTCATGGGATGAAGTGAGAGAGCAGAACATTCTTCTGTGATATTTTGCCAGGACTAGATAACCTGAAATCATAGGGAAATATCAAATACATCCA
Source organism: Eschrichtius robustus (assembly GCF_028021215.1). NCBI lineage: Eukaryota > Metazoa > Chordata > Mammalia > Artiodactyla > Eschrichtiidae > Eschrichtius > Eschrichtius robustus. The sequence goes on along the minus strand of NC_090827.1, from coordinate 69,529,430 downwards.
AATGGAGGAATAAATCACAAAATGCATGGCCTATAATCATGAAAAGTGTCAAGGACACAGAGGTCAAAGACTAAGAATATGTTCCAGATTGAAAGAGACTAAACAAATGACTACTGAATGACATGAGTGTCCCTGGATTAGATCTTTTTGCTATAAAGGGACATTATTGAGATAATTGTCAAAACTTGAATGGGGAGTGAGAGTTACATGGTATTAATGTATCATTGTGAATTTTCTGATGTTTATGGTTACACTATGATAATATGGCCACTTGTCCTCGTTTATAGGAAATACATACTATAGTATTTAGGGACGATAGGGAATCATGTCAACAAGAATCTCTCAGAAAAGTTTATTGTATGATTCTTGCAATATTTCTGCATGTTTAAATTTTCAACTTGAAAAAAAAAGCTTAGTCATATATGCAGCAGAGAATAACATGTAGCATATACAGACACCTTTTGATACATATTATATTTTGTAAAGATACCTATATATGAAACACATTTTTCTTTTAATAATTTATCAGGACATATCTTAAGAGTGTTATTGACTTTAGGCAATCTTATTTGGAGACTTCATCATATTAATAATATTAAAGTATCACCAACCATATTGAATCAGATTTAAATCTGACTGTATCATAGGAGGTTAAGGTGTATTGGGTTGCACTAATAAGCAGACATAATATTGGATATACTGTGGAAGAATAAGTTATTATTTATAGTTATTATTTTACAGCTATCATTTATATTTTGGAAGACTCAAATACAATTATAATCCATTGAATACACCTAGTCCCTAGGCATTGTATAGTTGCTGATTTGAATATTTTATTATGTAAGACAGCACAATGTAGCTAATGAAGCAAATAGTAAAGATGTCCCCTATTAAAAGGATTAATCTATATCATATTGTCGGGTATGCACTGAGCTAAAATTCTAGACTATTTTCAAAATATTATTACTAAATTTTGCATTTAGTTTTTCACTATTTTGCATAGTGATTTCCAGCACTGGATACTTTACAAATTAAAATTTCTCTTATCATTTTTATTATTTTGAAATTTTATAGTTAATGCTGAGACAATTTTTTTTTACTGGGCCATTTTTAATACTTTTAACACAATGATATCATGCATCAATGTACAATTTAGTCAGCTAGAGGAAAATTGCTTTTAAGCAATCCACGGAGAGTATAATTTGTCTTGTATGACTGCATTTGCAAAAACAGCTACTATATAGAACAAAGACGTTCTTATATATTATTACTTGTGGGTTCCCACTGAGCCAAGGAAGATTCACAAAAAGCAAGCACCTAAAGTTGATCATGCTGATTGAACAACTTTGGTGCATTCCCTGGATTTTCTGAAAATGTTTCATTTGTAAATTTCACATCTGCGGCCATTTAAAAGCAATAAATGAGATTCTTTTTATATTTAGAATCAATTCTGTTAAGCTTCCGTGTTCTATCTGTATCCACCTCCTGCACTCCATTTCCTAAATAACCTCCCTGTTCATTAGAAATGCTTTGCAAATACTGAAGCCAATGAAGTGTACTCATATAATTTGTGTTCAAATGGTTAAAATGACCTCAGAGGTACAGAGTTATTTTGTGGGTCTTCCACCTTTGAAGTCATTATTGCATAATTTTTCACTCTGCCTGAATGCCACAGAAACATTAGTAGTGTATTCATGAGTTACTAATGTGGCACTTAGAGGTGAAACGTAAAGACCTCATCTAACTCTGAATATCTGCATATACATTGTACATAATTGTGGCTGATAGGAAATATCTCTCCCTCCCTGCTGTTGGGGTCTTCAAAAATGACAAGATATTTAATACAATATATTTCTCAGCATTAACCCCACTTTAAGAATGTCCAGGTGGGCATATTTCAGGGTGCTTGGAATTTCATCGTCAATGCTGCTGTTTTGTTGTTTACTTTAAGGCTAATATAAATGTCACATTTTATATAAGACCTACAAGCTGTAGGCATAAATGCAATTCTTTGTTTTGCTTTGCTTTAGTAAGTTTAACCTACTAAATCAATATGAGTTGATAACATTTGCTTAAGAACTAGCTAGAGAGCCCACCTGTCCATAATATTTATTTTATAAAATAATTATCAATCTGTGAAAATAAAATGCAGTAAGCAGGTTGGAACACTTTTGTTTTAAAGCTGGCATGTGTCTACTTAATTAGATATGGTTTGCTTGCTCTAGGTCGTTTGCTTTAATCTTTGAAAACAGTAACATTGAATATTTATTTTAATGTTTCAAAGTTTACGAAGTATTTGCAAATGTATTATCTCATTTGATACAACAAATCTGTAAGCTTAATAACTGATGTCTAGATTTTCAGCTACAAAACATTGTTATTTAGAATCAAGTGAGACAAGCAGAATTTATCTTTGTTTCTCATTTACATATACTAAACATGTTTTATAAAATTCCAACTCAAACAGAAATTAAATCATTTATGGAATCTGAAATAGAAGATAATAATTATTTTCCTATACTTGATCCTACTTTATCAACTGCATGCCTGTAGAAGGAAAAAGGCTTCCTTTCAGGCTAAATAAAGGATGGTAACAGAGACCTGCTTTATAGTTTTGACATTTCATAATAATCCGAGTTTTTGTTCGTTTAATTGTTTAAGTCTTCTCTGAAATGTCAGACTTTATTCAACAGATGTTTACTGAGTAGTTATTTTGAATTGGTTTAAGGGTATTAAAAATACCATCTGAGAGTATATTCTTTTTCTTTTTTATTATGGAGTACTTTTTGAAACGCAGTAATTTGATAATACATGCGAACCAGGGCTCTAGGATCTTAGAGTAAGCTCTACATTTTTAAGAATTGTGGAAACATAAAATTACATGTATTTTTCATAATTTTGAAGGAATGGACTCTACAGCATGCTATGAAACTCATGCTTTCATTGAGAATTTTGGGAGGGATTTTTGGAAAAATATTTTTTTGAAGGTTAATAACTAGGTTTGGATAAAACTTCCTGTTGAATAAGATATGAGGTACAACCTGGACAGAGATAGCACACATATTATGTTGCAAGTGGCTATATTTTTAGCAAAAGTAGGATGGAATCTTACAGTACTCATTAAGATGGTTTCTCAACACTTGTATTTATGACGTGATATTTTCCTAATAATAAATCTGACTTCCTCATAATATAACTTAAACCTATATACCCTGCTTCAGCTGACTGAAAACAAAATAGATAAAAGCAATGCCAGTCAAATATACAAATAACACCATCACCACCGCTACCAATACCAACACCAAACACAAAACATAAAGGTATGCTTATTTTTGAAGGTATTTTATTTAAAACAGAAAGTTTTATTTTCTTTTCTTACCCTAATATGAAGGTTTAAATTTTGGAGGAATTTTCTTACTGGCCTGTGAAAATTTTGTCTGTTTCTGACATACTTATATTCTTACCTTCCCCATGGCTCATGAAGAAGCATATGGCCAAGGAGATGGCCATCAGGAGAATGAAGGCCACAGTCTGACTCAGATACTGGTGACCAAAAAAAAAAAAAAAGGCTGTTGGGGGGGCAGAAGTGGAGTTACAATAAGTTCTGTAAGTCTGTAAGTTTTGGACTGATAATGAATGGTTGCTAGGAAATAAGGGACATAGGTCAATACCTGCCAGGAAAGTGGCAGTGGTATAGGAGGAAATAGTGCTTGAAGCAAATTCGAGTTCCCGTCACAGCAAAGCCAGTAATACAAATTGTGGAATACAGTACACAGAGGTTGTGGGAGAGATTTCTTTTCATTTTTTGGCAAGATTTTGGACATTAAGTCAAGCAACTTAGTCTTGAGTGTAGTTCATCAGCCCTGCCCGTAATACTTTGAGCTGCCCAAAGTGAATATCTCAAAACAAAAACAAAAGCATATTCATATAATCTTTGAACCCAGAATCAAATTATAAAGCTTATTATTGATTATTTTTCTCCTGTGAACTTTGTTAATCTTCTCTATAGTTTATTTCATACATAAGGCTCAAATTACCTCCAACAGTATATAGAAAATAGTAGCTCCTTATGTTAATTTGGTAGTTTCTATATGATCACCGTGCAGTATCATCTAAACTCTGAACTCCTAAAATTGAATGCAAGAAAAAGTATAATTAAAAAAAAAAGATAATAATAAAACTATTTGAAATGTGAAGTTTCCTCAGGCTACCCTTCTATTATTATAATTCCTTAAGCTTGAAAATTTATTTAAAAATAACTGAAGAATTAAGCTCAATGTAAATTTTTTGTACATTTTGCTGCTTAGAAGGTAATAATGATTTTTTTAAAAATTATTATTTATTTATTTTTGGCTGTGTTGGGTCTTCGTTTCTGTGCGAGGGCTTTCTCCAGTTGCGGCAAGTGGGGGCCACTCTTCATCGCGGTGCGCGGGCCTCTCACTATCGCGGCCTCTCTTGTTGCAGAGCACAGGCTCCAGACGTGCAGGCTCAGTAGTTGTGGCTCACGGGCCTAGTTGCTCCGTGGCATGTGGGATCTTCCCAGACCAGGGCTCGAACCCGTGTCCCCTGCATCGGCAGGCAGATTCTCAACCACTGTGCAACCAAGGAAGCCCAATGATTTTTTCATTTTTGTTTTTTTCTGAACTTAAAAAAGGAAGAATTCTTTTCAGTGCATTTTTCCTTTCTCACTTGAACACTTTCCACCTGGTCAAAGGATCACTATCCCCTTTCATCTTGTGATTGTCATATACTTTCAATGTTGCCAAAACCATCAAGGAGAGTGATCATTTCACATTGCCAGAAATCTTGGATGACATGTGTTCTATAGCCATTAAATATCAATTCAGAAAAAAATTGCTATGACAAAGATATTTTTGACAGTCCTTACCAACCACTCAGTACTAAATTCATGGATTATGGATGCCTTCCCTACCACTGCAAAACCTACCAGGAGGTATAGTAGCAGAATGAGGTGGTATTCTCACAAGAATATGAAGGGTTATGAGTGGAAGATCTATTAATAATGAGCTGGAGCTTGACACCATGTCACTAGGTACTTACACTTTAAATATACTGTTTTATATATAGGAAAACACTACATGAATTTTTACTTGACATCTACCCAATCACCAATCTACCTACCTACCTGCCTACGTTATCAGTGCTTTGCAGTTTTGATCCAGAAGATTACTACTTGATAGAGTAATTTCAAATGAGAATATTCTCTTAAATCTATTTAGGCCAACTTACATTAATATTCTAATTGTCATCCTTTCTGAATATTGGAAACGCTCTTACTTACTCATAGAGAATGAGAAATATTGTGTCATGAATTCTTTAGTTTGGAAAGAATAGTTCCAGGAAAAGTAAGGAACCAATAATAAAGACCTTCCAGTACATGAGATAAAATATATCATTATCGCCACACCCCATCTTTGCTCAGTTACGACAGGTCACCACTTGTGCTACTCTCATTCACCATCTACAATAGACAATTTAGCAGATGTTGAAATCCTTACAGCAGCCTATTCACCACCCAAGGAGAGACTCTTCAATAATATCCCAGAAAACTAGTCATGTCTGTCTGCTACACCTACCATACTAAGAGCCAGATATGAGGAAAACATGGACTTCTTCACCAGTTCTCAAAATTGAGTTAAGTGTAATACTAATAAGTCTATGATATCATTGATAGAGATGTGCTTCTCTGAATAAACTTTAATAAAAGAAATGACTCTAGAAATAATTTCAAGGAACAGAAACTTAAGAATCAGCTCTTTAAATTGGCTCTGAGTTAGACCTAAGTTTTAATGGCCCTATAAAAAGTACTTTTCTCACCTTCAATAGTTCAGCAAAAATCAGAAACTGCAGACTTACAGCATGTCTTACACTGTGTCATGAGATTCCACACAGCATTGCCTCTGAACAAATAACTCATTTTACAAAATATGGAAGTGCAGCTATTGATTCATGCTCATAGAACTGGCTAGTTGTAAAAATTTCCCATTGCTATGAAGGAACCTGTCTGATAGAACTATAACATGATTTTCAAAAGATTTATTCACAGTGGCAGCTAAATTACTCTGTCATCAAAAGAATTATCATCAAAATCCCATCACTGATATGAGAATTATAATATTTACATGGAAATATAAATGACCAAACTAGCCAAAATGATTATGATGAGAAGGAAGTAAGCTAAAGATTAATACAATAATTTATCAAGACTTATTTTAAAGTTACAACAATTAAGACAGTAGGACATTGGTTAGACCATCAGAGCAGAGGTGAAAAACAGACTAACACATATATGGCAATTCTGATTTATGGCAAAGGGAGCTCTGTATTGTAATGAGAAATATTACTAGGTTAATTGGATTTATTTATTAAAAAAATTAAACTTGGTTATACCTTGTATTATAAGTAAAAAGGAAATCCAGGTGGATAAAAGGTCTATATATGAAAATTAAAACAATAAATGTTCTAGAGTTCAAGATGCAGTTTTGCCATGTAAAAAGTTAGAAGTTGTCACGTTCATCCTTACAACAATGAAAAGCTGAAAAACTTAAAATTAGCTATTTCTTGTACTCATCAGAAAACTGAAGTTGCAGGGCAAACTGCCACCTCAAACTCTGAAGAGGCAAAAGAACCCAAACAATCACATCTGAGGTCTGCTTACAAGAGCAGAAGCTAGTGGAACCATAAATCAGTAGGAACACTCAAATGGTAATTTTAACAAACTGCTGAAGCTGAGTGTAGACTAGAGTAAGAGTGAGAAACTCCTCAGATCTGCAGACTTAGTGGGGCTCCAAACTGGGTTTCCTTTTGGGTTTTACTTTCAGGAACCTCACCATGTTCTTATGGTGAAAAGTGAGAAAGTTCCCCTTGTGGTTCTGGCAGGTGGAGAGGAAGTGTAACCATTATGAAACACTTGGAGCATTCTCCATAATAAGGCCTGTTCTACAGTGGAAGAGACTTTACCAGAGGTTTATTCCACCACAGGGAAAGATATTTCTCCCACTCTAGCCCCCTCTAACTTTCTTGTCTCTCCTACCTAAATTTAAAAAACAGGGCAAAAAATTTTTATACTAATGGTCTATTTAATTCAGTGTCTATTACCCAATATATCAAGTCTGGATTTTGATGGTTATAAGACATGCGCAAAGGCAAGAAAAAGCACTGTCTAAAGAGACAAAGTAAGCATCCAAATCAGACTCAGATATGACATAGGTGTTAGAATCTGCAGACAGGGAATATAAAATAATATGTTAAAGGATCTAATGGAAAAGTAGATAACTTAAAAGAATAGATGGGTAATACAAGCAGAGAGATGGAAACTCTAAGAAATCATCATATTGTAATAGAAATGAAGAATACCTTTGATGGGTTCATCAACAGACTGGAAACAGCTGAAGAAAAAATCAGTAATTTTGAAGATTGGTCAATAGAAACTTTCTAAACTTAAATTCAAAGAGAAAAAAAGTGACAAAAACATAATACCAATATTCTGAGAACTGATAATTCCAAAAAGTGTAAGATATGCATAATTGGAATAACAGAAGGAGGAGTGGAGCAGAACTATTTGAAATAATAATTACCTAGAAATTTCCAAAATAAATGACAGCAACAAACCTAGATCTGGGTAGCTCAGAGAACATCAAGAAGGATCAATATCAGAAAATGTCCACCTAGTTATCCTACCAATAGAGGAATAACATTAGAAATTACAGCAGACATCATCAGAAACCATGCAAGTAAAAAGAGTGAACTGAAATATTTAAAGTGTAAAAGGCATACAAACTACCAATCTAAAATTCTATAGCCAGTGAAATTATTGTTCAAAAGTAAAGAGGAAAAGAAACACTTTTGCAGACAAAAAAAAAAGAAAAACAACCTGCATGAATTCATCACCAGCAGACTTGCCCTGCAAGAAACATTAAAAGAAGCCCTTCAAAGAGAAGGAAAATAACGTAGTTCAGGAACACAGATCTGCAGGATAAACAAACAAACAAACAAAAAACACTCGTAAGGATATAACTGATGGTAAAGTAAAATCTTTTATATTTCCTATTCTCAGTTGACCTAAAAGATAGCTTGTTTTAAAAAGTAATTATAGTCTCAATGTGTGGGGTGATTACAGCATATGAATATGTGAAATGAATGAAACAATAACATAATGGGCAGGAAGGAGGAATTGGGTATCCTTGGTTATTAAGATACCTGCACTACATTTGAAGTGTTATGGAATTATTTGGAGATAGACTTGGATTAGTTATAAAAGTGTATTGCAAACTCTAGGGCAACCACTAAAAATTTAATAAGGAGCAGATAAGAGGAAAGAAAGAAAAAACCAAAATAAATAAAAAACATGGTAGATATTAATCTACTGAAGATGTACACAATCACTTTAAACATAAATAGTCTAAATAGATCAATTATAAACAGAGATTAACAGACTATAAAAAACACAAACTTTTTGTTTCCTGTAAGAAATTTACTTTAAATGTAAAACTCACAAAGATTACAATAAAGGGAAGGAGAAAGATATATTAATAAGCACTAATAAAAAGAGAGCTGTGGTACTTATATTAATTTCAAACAAAGTAGACTTCAGAACAAGAAAAATTATCAGAGATAAAGAGGGACATTACATGATAAAGTGGTCAATTATCTAGATGACAATAATTCTAAACATGTATGCACCTAACAACAAGGCATCAAAATTGATGAGGCAAAAACCAACAGAACGGCAAAAGGAAATAAACAAATCTACTTCACAGCTGAAAACTTCAGCATCTTCTTTCAGTAACTGATGGACCAAGCAGACAGAATATCAGTAAGAATATAGCTTACCTGAACAGGACTATTTATCAACTTGATTTAATTGACACTTATTGAATACTCCATTCAACAAAGTCAGAAAATATATTCTCTCATGTGACATGGGACATTTCACCAAGATAGAGCACATTCTTCACCTTAAAACATAAATTTAAAATAATAGAAACCACACAAAGTATAGTCTCAGACCACAATGAAATTAAAGTAGAAATCAATTTTAAAAGGTAACTGTAAAATCCCAAATATTTGTTGATTAAGTGATTAATTTCTGAACAATACATAGGTCAAAGAAGAAGTCTAAATAGAAATTTTTAAAAAACAGTATTTTGAAGTAAATGAAAGTGAAAACACAACTTATCAAAATTTGTGGGATATAGTAAAAGCAGCACTTAGAGGGAAATTAACAGCATTAATTGCATATTTCAGAAAATAAAAATTCTAAAATCAATAAAAGTTTCTGCCTTAAGAAACTAGAGAAAGAAAACCAATCTTTCTTTAAGACCCCAGACTTGTTCTTTGGAAAGTTATGTATGAAAAAGCAATGATGAACCTCTACACTCGCTAACCAAGAAAAAATGGAAGAGACAAGTCACAATTTACTAAGGTTTTAAGCAAGGAAGAAAATTGATATTTTTTCCTGTTTTAAAATTTTCATTCTGACTACAGTGGAGAGAATGGATTGGAGATGCGTAAGAGTGTAGGTAGAAAGAGAGATGGGAAACCATTGAAGTTGTCCATGTGAGAAACCAAAGTGGTCTGTACCAGGATCGCAGAAGTGATGGACGGACCAGACAAATTTACTACATAACTTGGGTATTATAGAATAGACTTGATGATTACTTGGACATAGATGGTGAAAGAAAAAAATAAAGTCAAAGATGACTTATTGGCTTTGGTTGAGTAACTGGGTAGGATAGAGGGCTGTTAACTGGGTCATGGCAATCTGGGAAGAAGTAGAAACTATTTTCTAGATCTATTCTGCTTGAGAGTCCTATCAGACATCTAGGTACAATTAGCAATTGGTTAGGTGGTTATGGATTATAAGTTTATTGGTGAAGTGAGACTGTAGGTATGAATTTAATAAAGGGATGACATTTAAATCTATGTTACAAGATATATGGGGAGAGATACAAAGAGAAAAGAGAGTAAGAAACAAAGTGAGAGGTTTCCAAGACCAAGATTTCCAAGACCAAAATATGTAGCATGAGAAAAGGAACACTAGTCAGCAAAGAGCCTTACTTCTGAGAGTACTAAAATCCAGTAATAATGAATTCCTTAGGGCACTCAGAATATACTTTAAAGTTTCAGAATTTTATAAATTTACCCATAAAACTCCTGCCTAAAATGACTTTTCCAATTCTCGGCCCAGTATAAAATATTGATTATTCGATGCTCATGCAGGTCAATTTCTTTACAACTAAACTTTTTCTGAATTCTCCCTCTCCTCATTAAAGAATATCTGATTATACATTTTCCTTTCATTATAGTTTCAAAGCTTTTTCAAATTTATTTTCATTTGTTACTGTTGAAAACTTTCTTATTCTACTCCTAGTGCCAGATACATGGCATAATCACAGCTATAGAGCACATACTTTATATATATATTACTGATTGAATTAATGCTTATCTCCCTAATCCCACTGAGGGAAAAGCATACACATGGATAATAAAGTCTTATCTCTACCTAAGACAGAATTAAATAGATATAGAATATTTTAAAAGTATATTCATAAAGTGGCTATTTTTCTCTGAAACGAAGCATGTGGGTTTGGTTTTGAATATGGCCCGTGCAAGTTAAATCAGCATGGCTTGAAATCATTTGCTTGTTGCTATAATTTGTCTTATTGAATAAACCATCAGTGTTCTCAGAAAATAAGGCACATTCTTTGATCAACATGTTAATATGACAGTCTTCTCTACAGTAATTTTAATTTTTGTTATTAGGACATATATCTGTAGTTCACCTTTTTTCTTGGAAGGGATTATTGCATGTTTGTCATGGCATATGTGAAAGGAGGCATATTACTGTAGAAGAGGAACAGGGAGAAAATTAAAATGTATTGATCTAATTGATTACAAAATAGATTAATCCTGGGTTTGCTGTCAAGAATGAGGTCTATTATTCATTATGATCAAGTCAATTAACTCTTTCCAGAAGTAAAGTCGTTTTTATCAGAAGGTGAAGCCTCTACTGAAGCTAATCCTATGACCTAAGAAAGATTATTGATCCAACATTGAGTAATACACTGTTTTCTAACCCACAGGTTACAGCTCTCTGACCTAAATAACTTCTCAACTGACCTCTTTTTTACATTGTTTGCTGAATTCAGATTTTTCATTGAATCTCTGTGTATATACACCATAGAGAAAACAAAATAAGCTATGAACAGTGTGATTGTGCCATGTTGCTTTTAATCTTGCTATCAAGCTTATATATCAAATCCCTTAAACTTCCTTAGTTTATGAAGAGAATTAATCCCATTGGCGAATCACTATATAACCACTAAATGCATTCAACAAGGAAGAAGAGTAAAGTTTCTTTGGAAAAGAAGAAAAATAAAGGAAAGAACAAGTTCAAAAATGGCAAATAGGAGGCTAGTTAGTGGCAGTGAATGTGAAAGAAGCAAGTTCAAAAGAAACTAAAATTTTAAGAATTAAACCTAAGACAGATTTAAACATTGGCTTAGGAAATTAGTTATATAAATCTATTAATAAAAATCTGCTATTACACTTCTAGAAAGGTTCTCCCAAATGTGCTTAAAGGTTTAGTTTTAGACATATTAGTTTATTTGTGGTATATTAACCATCTGAAGGGACACCTTTTAAATATATATATAAACTGAGCAAAGTATAAAATAGAGCTGCTTTTCTCTGAGCACAAATTTTCAAATAATGGTATCATATCCTTACAAGTATCCAGAATATACAGAATGAGTATTATTTGCCAGATTTTTGTTAGGTATCATGATTTTGTATAATCTGTTAATATAGCCTTAGGGCTTATAAACACAATCATTAGAATTTTTACAGCAGAATGTAAACATAGAATTGAAGGAGAATGTGTTAATATGTTACTACGGGGATGGCTGTTTATTTTCTTAACAAAGAACATTTTAAGATGGTTTTCTATACAAAGATTTCCTATCTGTCAAACTTATCCACTCCTACTGAATACCCAGAAGTCCTCTTATTTTATTTTATTATAGAGATTTGGGGGCAAGTTTAGTAGAGAAGGGAAACATGTATTTGCACAAAACTATACAGTATTGTTGGATTTCAAATGTCTCAGTCAAAAATAATCAACATTTCAGTGACAATATTTGCAATGGCCTAAGAAAACTGTTATTTTCACCATGTAAAAAAGGGCATAATATATTCAAAGTGAAACTGCACGTGGATAATATATGAAATTACTACCATAAAATCTTAGAATCTTTGACTATACAGGTTTATTTCCTTGAAGAATAATTTTTTTAAAATTAAGATACTTGTAAATGGAATGGTGGGAACTGTTAACAATCTGTCACCCCAAATCAGAAAAGAAGGAATTATCTGGAAAAGGTAAATGTCCCTTGATATAGTAATAAAATTTATATTTGAGTTTAGTCATTTTAATAATGTTCTTTCAAATTATCAATAAAGTTCTTCAAATCCAAAAGCAAAATATGAAGTCTACACTAAAGAGCTATAAAATTATTTGAAATAAACAAGACAACAAACTTAAACATGAAGAAAAACATCAGCTAAAATTATTCCCACTTGAAAACAACCAAACTATGCTCAAAATATTACTATGTATGAGGCATGATGTCTTTTTTCTTATAAATTTACTCTCAAGGAGAGAAATAATTCTGTGATCATGTGTGTTTAAATGCATCCCCATTCAAATTCATCACTAATATTCTCACTTAAAAAACAAAATAACAAGAGCCAGTTTTCTCTGGGTTATTGTATTAAGAACAATATAAAGCTATTGTCAAAAAATATGGGCTGTATATAAACAAAAGTGGTTTCAGAGTTAAATATCCCAGACACATGTTCAAGTGCTTTTGAGGTAGTAACTCAATCAAAAGGTTGTATCTGATTAGCTTCATTTTACAAATGAAGGAATTGACACCAACAAAGAGGAAATAACCTTCCTGAACTAATCTGGCAAGTAAACCTAGACTCACACCCAACCAATTTATCCACAACATTCAAACATTTCTCTGCTAGAAAATACTATTTATATATATAGGAAATCAGTGGCTACACATCTGGAAAAATTGGTCGTATCTAGATTTCAGGTAGATGGAAATGCCTGAACAGGAAACTTTTTTTATTTTCAGGAAATAGAGAATTACTGCATTATTAAATCTATAGTATACCATGCTAATATATGCAAACAGTAGTTAAGGTATTCCAATTGGACAAGATTGTAGTGGGGAGGAACACATAGGCAAAAATGATTTTAAAAACTCCTGCATAGCTAAGATATGAGTGAGACTGAAAGAGGAATAAGCTTTTAGTGTACTTAGTGCTTATATATATCTTACCCACCTATTATAAACCTGGCGAGGGTGTGTGGATGGCGTCTATGAGAACTCTGCATTTTACACTCATTTCTCTTTAACCTTAAATTGCTCTAAAATAATATCTATTAATAATTTTTTTTTAAAAAAACTCATAGCTGCAAATGTTAACATTCTCTTAAATGATGAATAGTATTTTGACAAATGATCCTTTGGTTACTGCTATGCACTTCCCTCAATTTGGAGCCCATATCATTATTGCTTTATTGCAATTGTATATTATTTAAACTCATCCTATTTTTAAATATGTTGTTAAATCTTATTAGCAAGTCACCTTATTAATTTATTAAAATAAATGTAGCTAAAAGGTGATTTCATTTCTTCTTAAGTGTCTAGTGTTCTCACTCTGTAGTCACCTTTAAGTAAGATTAAGTTTTTAAAACACCCTCAGAAATATATATATATAACATATTATATATTTATATATTACCTATATATGTATGTAATGGTGAAATTAAATGCATCCTCTAATAAAGATTTTTAGGGAAACAGGGAAGAAAATTCATATTATGGACAACATAGAAGCTTAATACAAACTCTTAATCAAATGTTCATATTTCTAAAAATGTGTCTTCCTCTTTCTCTTAAAAAGATACAGACTACTTTTTTATTTACCAGAATATTTAAGTTCAACTCACCCTTTCTTCAAAGCAAAGCCCTACAGTTGGCTAAACATATCATCTAAACTTCAATTTTATTGGTACTGAAGCATGCCTCATACAAGAACTTTTTTCTCCCCCTACCCCCAACCAGCCCCCAAATTATCTAGTAGGTTAGAACCTGGAAGGAATCCTAATGCAAAGAGAATGAGATTTCTATTTTTCTACATGCTATATAAATTCAACATATATTTATCAAACATTTACCACGTGACTCAAACAGTTCTAGGTATCGACTATACAGTGGTAAAAATTACAAAGCTTTATTTAAAGTCTAGAAGAATAAAAGAAAACTAGCCAAGTGGAAATATATTTGTGCTATAAAATTATATTGAAATTAATAATTCACAGAACATAACTTTCTGAGCAACTAAAGAAAAATTAACCATGGTAAATTATATTTCACATTAGTTTATACAAAGAAATGTTTAACACCCTATGCTTTATAGAAAAGGTTATCTTTGCAGAAATGAATCTTAATGAATTTGGTGAAAGAAATATGTTTTAAGAGATATGAAAGTATACTCTTCCCTAATTGGTAAATATGCTATGATAGAAGGAAACTAAGCTGCTATTAATGGCAGAAACAAAGAAATCATTAAAAATGGTATCTGACAATGGTGCAATAAGGTTTGTATTCTGTTATAATGGAAACAACTAATTATTAGAGGGGTATTTTGATGAATCTTTTCTTCTTGTCCTTTCTGAAAACAATTCAACAATGTAGGAAGTTGTCACTTTAAGAGGTTAAGAAAAATATGCGTGAAACAGAGAACTTGACATTTAGATACCACTTTTAATTTTATACAAACTTCTTTTTCTTGAAGAACTCTAATTTGTTGGTTACTGTATAAGTGGATTTTGAACAAGATAACATTAATTTTTCCAGATTTTCTCAGCTGCTAGAATGTTTCTAGTAGTCATTGAAATAATTCATTCCACCCAGTGTATTTCTTCTATTTCCCTTTCTAATCCATTTCTTATTTTAATCTATTAATATTTAAATGCAGAAGTAGATCACTTGAAATTAATTACTAATTTAAATTCTATAAATTACAAATATTTTGTTTAACAAAGGAAAAAATAGAGAATTCATTGCAGAAAACTACAAATGTGAGAACTATTCTGAGGTGAATGGATTTTTTATGCATTTAAATGCCATCTGTCAAGAAATATAGTTCTATATTAATACTTCAAGTTGAGCATTGCAACTTATACAATAAAATTACCAAAGGGAAGAATATATATCCTGTAAAAATGAACAAAGCAGCAATAGTTTTATTAGATACTATGAAAATTTAAAAAGAAAACACCTTAAGTTTATCCATTCAAATTTATTAAATAAAATACAAATTAAAGAATTTTAATAGCTTCAAGAATATTTCAGGGACTGTAATAAATAAGCAAGGAGATATTTCTTAGATTGGAGATTCGGTGGATTAAAAATAATTTATCAGGGAATTCCCCAGCAGTCCAGTGGTTAGGACTCTGTGCTTTCACTGCTGAGGGCCCAGGGTTCAATCCCTGGTTGGGGAACTAAGATCCTACAAGCTGTGTGGTGCGGCCAGAAATAAATAAATAAATAAATAAATAAATAAATAAATAAATAAATAAATAAATAATCAAACAGCTTTCTCTTATAGATACAAAAATATTGAATGTATTTTCAGAATATATTCCAAGGCTATCAAGAGGATTTGTCATTTTGTATAGTATTTCTTTTTGAAAGCACAGATTTTCTTTTTTTAATCAACTTTTAAATTTTATGATTGTTTTAGATTTACAGAAGAAATTGCAAATACAATACCATGTCCCATATAACACACATCCAGTTTTGCCTATTATGAACATGTTACATTTGTATGTTATGGTAACTTGTCACAATTAATGAACAAATATTGATATATTTTTATTGACTAAATCTATACTTTATTTAGATTTCCATAATTTTTAACTGATGTCTTTGTGTCTGTCCCAGGATCACATCCAGGACATGACATTACATTTAGTCATCCTGTTTTTTTAGGTTCTTCTTGACTGTGACAAAGAACTTTCTTTAATTATAATAACTGACTTAAAGAAGTTTCTAATACAGAAATTTAAAAAGTAATTGGTTTGTATAATTTAAACTGGGAATTTTTAAAAAAAGATTAATTTAGTAAGTAATGTGAACTGATTCTCTGAATAACAGTAATGATAAAAAAAAAAAAAACCTCCATCTTTTTTATAGTTCTGTTACCTAGAACTTACAAACCAAGCTATTTTGTTTGCATTTAATCTAAATCTAAACATAAATAACAGTGCCAGAAATTTTTAGCTATTTGCTAAAAATCTTTGTTTACATCTTTCTGGCACAACTGTACAAAATTTGTGTCATCTCTTAGAGTCAGGGTAAAAGGAAACCCCTGAAAGGGTCTCCAGTGCAGCAGCATCTATCCCCATGAAGTGGGAGTGCACAGCTGGGAAGTTCTCCCCACCCTGTAGTTTAGGGATTTTTATGGGGGCTTCATTATGGATGCATGATCCATTATTTACTCAATTTCCAGCCTCTCTCAGAGGATGAAGGGTGGGGCTGAAAGTTCCAGTTTCTAATCATGGCTTGGTCTTTCTGGTGACCAGTCCCCATCCTGAAGCCGTCCAGGTGCCCACCAAGAGGCACTTCAATAGAACAAATGACACTACTATCACCCAGGAAACACCAAGGGATTTAGGAGCTCTGTGTCAGGAACCAGGGTCAAAACCAAAATTCAGAACAAAAGATGTTTGTAGCACCCCTATGAGTCAGGATATTATAAGAGTTTTAGAAGCTCTTTAACTAGAATCAGGGTCCAAGACCAAATTTTAAAACAAAAGATGCTCCAAGCAGTTCTATCACTCAGGAAATTCCAAGGGCTTTAGGAGCTTTGTGTTGGAAGCCAGGGGAAGAAACCAATTATATTTCTTATTATGTCGCAGTCCACCCACTGGTCTCTAGTCATGAACTCCTTATAGCAAAATGATCATAAAAGTCAAAAGACACTGGCACATTACTAGAATCCAATTCAGTCATTAATAATTAGCTAGTCCACCATCATATCATACTGAAAGGTCTCCCAGGGCAAGACTCAGTTTTGCACATTTCTATTTGATCTTGTCAGATTCTAAAAGCAGAAATGGTCTCAGAAACATAAGATTTCATCTTCCTTTCAGGAATTTGGTATAATTGAGCTCTGAGATGACATCTCTTGCTGTAAGCTCCTTTTGAGGTATTAATGTAAATTTAAATCTCTCTTATTACATAACCCATTTATTCATTCCTTTATCCCCAGTCACTCTTTCATTTTCCCCATTTATACTTAAAACTTTTCCACCTTTGAAAAAGAAATTAAATTAAGCCACTGTGCTGGTCTAGATTTCAGGCAGTAATATTAATCTAGCAAGTTCTTCCCCTTGAGTCCACTCCCGTTCACATAGGGTAGGTTACATATGTGTAGAAAGAGTGAGATAACTTTACTGCCAGGCAATAATACTGAATTCACTGTTAACTCCAATTTTGCCAGATGTGACAAAGGTATAATTTGCCCCATCAAGTCCTTAGGAATTCTGACATAAAGCTTTAAAATATAGTTTCAATTTCTTGCTTAGGAATCATCCCTGCTTCCAGTACTTATAGTTGCAGCCTTGGTCCTATGACCTCTGCATCAAGTAGGGGAAAAAAAAAGTTGAGGTGATGTGAGGAAGAAAGAAAAAGTATAGTCTTTATACTAGCATCCCCCCACTCTTGGCAAGAATTGCATAGTTATACCAGCATCCTCCCCATGTGTTCCTCGGATCCACTAGAAAAACAGAAAAATCTATCCAGTGTGGACCCCCTCTTACTCTTCCCCACATTGAGTGTCAGCACACCATCATGAAGCATGTAAGCCAGCCCTTCATGCTTATCTCCTCCTGTTTTAGACAACCAGTGTTTCAATCATCCATTCTAATTCTCTATCAAACTATTACTCTGAGGAGGATATCACTCTGCCCATTGATGGACATTATGGGCTGTAAAGTATGTTCATTGGTCTGAACAAATGATGGCTGGCCATCCAAATTGGCACAGTAAATTCTATTCTAGTTCTTTTGCATTACTCTGAGCTTTTGCATCTACCACCC
This sequence comes from Eschrichtius robustus, assembly GCF_028021215.1. Lineage (NCBI taxonomy): Eukaryota > Metazoa > Chordata > Mammalia > Artiodactyla > Eschrichtiidae > Eschrichtius > Eschrichtius robustus. The sequence continues at coordinate 69,511,222 of NC_090827.1, read as the reverse complement.
CTTAAGCAAAGCCCAGTCCAGAATTAGTGTCTATTCCTGTCAAGAACTGTTTATATTCCCTCAGGGCTACCAGCATCAGTTTCACTTGCCAGCTATGTTCAGGGTCTTCCCCACAGGAAATCTGTCACACAGCCATCTGCAGTCTGCATCTCTTCTGCTGACAGACAAAATAGTTCTTATTGACATTTTTGTGCTTCAGAAGGTGTAAGAAGACTATGTCTGGATTCAGCCCATCTCTGCATTGTTGCAGTACCTCCTTGCTGACGCATTTCATGGAGCCAGATGGCTACCTTAAGGGAGCACATGGGGATGTCTGCTTGTCAATTCCCATCACTTTCTGAGCCTGGAAGGGAGTTCTTCCATTGAGTATCAGTATGTCCTATATTACTGCACCCCTTACATTTCCATAGGGCTGTGTCCCATACAGGCATCCATTTAATAGACCAGCTCTCTATTGCCCTTCTATCTGACCATATGGTCAGACAATTAGCCATTGCCAATAAGTCAGTAAAAAGCCAAACATGGGGGCTTTTTGCCATTTTTAAACTCCTCCATCATTGCTAGGATTACTGCATGCAATTCAGCCCACCAAGCTGATATTTTTCGTTCTTTGATCAGAATGGCATCCTTAAAAACAGGATGTTGTCCATTCACCTTGGAATTCCCATCCGCAAACCAAGCAGCTCTTTGTTGGTCAGTAGAGAGCTGTTTACAGGGCACTGTCCAAGTGATGATAGAATCTTGCAACTCCTCATTCAGTTCCAAAGTCAGTCCTAGGGGAAAATAGGCTCCCTGTTCCTGAATACCTCCTCCTTGCATTCCTTAAGTAGCATAATTCTGTATAAACCATTTTCATTTTATTATGGATCTTTACCGGGGACTGACTTCCCCAATACAGCGTTTTCCTAAATCACCAAAAATATTATGGGTATTTCACATTTCAATATTATTTCATGTCCTTCAGTTATAAGAGTAGTTTCAATTAATGTCCAATAGCAAGGTACTAAGTGACCCTCAAATGGAAATCCTCTAGTCCAAATTCCCAGTAGTTTTCACTAAGAGGTGCTCACAGGATTTTGCGATAAGCTCCAGCCTTTGCTCCGTATACAACTTTTATACAGAGAATTTGTCTGCACTGTATTCCAGTTTCTATTCTACATTGTGTGGGTTTGGGCAATCTTATTTGTTCTCATTTAGCATGTACAATTAATATTATTGAATGACCAACTTACATACCTTCTGTTTTATAATACTAGATAGAGGAAATGTTCCCCAGTCAGACACGATGTCTATCCCCATAATATACTCAGGTAAAGGAGACATAACTATTTCCTAGAAAGCCTGTTCAAATGTACCAATTCTTCTCCAAACTTTTGCCTTAATCACATCAACACTTATGTTCCTATCTGTAGCCTCCATTAGAACTTCATCAATAGGTATTGATTTTACAGTACTAGGTAGGGGAATGGTCCCTAGTATGACATGATATCCATTCACATAAAACATTTAAAAAAAGGAGACACAACTTCTTACCTAAGGTTATGTTTAAATATTCCAATTTGCATCATAATCTTATCAATCCTTGCCTTTTTATATTCTTCTAATCTAACTGTATCCCTCATTGGAGCTTTACAAAAGGGTTTTGGTCCCACAGTCTTGGGGCTCCCATATCACTTTATAGGATATGAGGATTGGCTTTCCTCCAGTTTCCAATAACATGTTCCACATTTCCATTTGAGACCTCACCAGAAGCATCTTTAATATTCATATTTCTCTCTCAACATTCTGTTCATGACAATATATGTATTCTCTAAGATTACAGAAAATTTCTTTATAGCTCTCTTCTTTTCTTTCTGAGTTCTCACCAGAATCTCCTTTAACATCTACATTTCTACCAACAGTCTCTTCAAGGCAGTCTAGGTTTTTTCTATCATGCACCTCAAAACGCTTCCAGCCCCTAACCCTACCTAATTCCAAATCCACTTCCCTCAGCAGCGCTACACTTTCCGATACCAAAATTTATATTAGTTACGATCTGTTCCAGGCTTCTCTCCTTAGCTTATAGATGACAATATTCTTTCTGTGTTTCTTCACCTTGTATCTCTGTCCAAATTTCCCCTTTTTATAAGAACAACAGTCATTTTGGGTTAGAGCCCACTGTAATGACCTCACTTTCACTAATTACCTCTGTAAATATCCACTTTCCAAATAAGATCACATTTGGAGTTACTGGACATTAAGACTTCAACACATCTTTTGGGGGAGCACAGAATTCAACCTATAACAATAGCCTATTGAAAAAATAGTTTATCATATTTAGTAACAATTATATGAAAACAATAGAAATCTACCTTTTTTTCTTAAATAATAATTAAAATGCATGATTATTACACATTTACCATCAATACACTTCCTAAATTACCACATATTTTTATTTAAATATCTCACAACCATGCATTCTAATTCACATCTAGTAACTGTAAAGTTTAAAAAATATTGAGACATTTTCTACCCAAATAGAATAGTCAGTATCCTTGTCTGAATAGACATCTTTGATCCTGCCACATGGCTAGATTGGCTACAAGTGATAGAATCTTAGGATATGATTTACCATGACATTATTCCTCTAGTTTTATTGCTCCTCCATGCACTTCACCACATTATATGGGAGCAGAAATCTGAGGATAATTGTGAGATTACATTTGCATGAGATGTGGTTGATATCTGAGGGTAAAGGTCAGCCAAGCTCTTATTTCACTTGAGTGAAAAAAAGTTACTTTATATGGGGAATTTTCTAGGTGCTTTGACATCACAAATACTATCACACATGACCATTTTTTTTTGTCCAAGAACTCATAGTCTTTGGGCCAATCCTATGATAGTATGGGAGGCTTTTTGTACAATGGTGACCACTAGCGTTCCTTTAGCCTTTTCTATCTGGGTTATAGCCAGCCTGTGCGGTAGCACCTAAACCCCTGGAAAGACATATTGATAAATGTGATGGCAAGAACAGTGAGAAAGTGAATTATTATCAAACTCTGAAATTTACTCTGAAACAAGCTCTGACATTTTCTAAATCCAATCAAGAAAATGATCCCATCTACCACTAGACAATGAGGATCCAGAGAATAGTATATTAGCCAAATCTACAGATTTAGTTTCTCTGCAGTGTCATTTATTTCTGTAGTGAAGTTACAGACTTCTGATAAATGTATGGGAACAAAAGTGTAACATCCTTCTCATACTAATGTGTAGGTATTTTGCTGAGATGCTGGTATGATGCCCTATTTTGAACAACTGCTTTTCTCCTTTCAAATACTTCCTATGTTAATTTTTTTTAAGGTTTACAAAATTCTAATTTTTTTTTGAGCTAAAGTTCCAGGCCATATTTTGAACCACATGGCCCACTTTTCCTGCCTCCAGCAGGGCACAGTTCGAGACAGCCTGTGGAAAGATGTAAGCTGCCAAAAATCTTCCTTCAGTTTATTAGCGTATCATAATTTGAGATGGGAATGATGGATCCAATGATCAGTAACTTGTACTTTTACTGTAGTGTAGTATTGGTTGCTACCAGAACCTGATATGGTCCCTTCCATCTGTAGTAGTTTGTTGTTGTTTTCTTCCTGGTGAGGTTTCCATTAAATGAAGTGTCTAGGATCCAGGCTAAAGTCCCATGAAGATGGTCAGGAGAATCTTTTTTATTTTTTAATCTCCAATTTAGCATATTGATTATAAAGCTTAGTACTGTATAAGTCCTCTATCCTCTAAAATATCTGACCATATCTTTTTGGAAGATGTTATAGTCAAGGATTATAAAACTGGCTCCTAATCGCAGGAGTGTCCCAGTAACATATGGAAAGTATAGGGGATCAACAGCCATCAGGGTTAAGAGTAACACTTTAGTCCTTGAAGTCAAATGTAAACTTCTACCTGAGATAATAAGCCTACAATCACTGGAACATATTTGAATCTTTGGGATGGGGAAAACTGAATAAAATCCAAATGCAAAATCTCAAAAGACTTCTGAGGCTCAGGTTCCAGTCTCCAAATAAAGCGGCAATCTTTTCAGATAATCTTCAGGACTTTATTCTTCACCTCTAGGGAATGTACTAGGAACATCTTCAGATATTCATTTTATACTTCCCCACCATTGATGTTTTAGGTTAGTTTTCGAGTAATCTTTCCTATAATGGCATGTAATAGCTTGCCAAATTCTATTTAAGGTAACTTGGTCTCCAGAGATGATCAACCCTGCCAGAGATGATCTGGTGGTTCTGGTGTCTTAGAAGATGATCAAAATTTTCAGAACATTTTGAATGTTACTAGTAAACTTATTCCAACTCAGGATTGTTATTAGATGTCAATTAAATGCCTGGATAAAATCAATGGGGCAAATGGGGTTTGAATTTCTTTATGGACCACTGAAGGATTTTGATTACTGTACCCTATTTAGCATAGAAGCCAGTCAAAAGCATTTCCTTTGGCTTCAGATGTTTGTTTCTTGGTAAGTACATTTATTTTAATCACAACTCTTCCAGTAGTGAGGGCTATATCATGAAGCAATTCTTAAATCCAAATGCAATTCTTTGGCAGTGTGGGAATTCCATTAGTAGTTAAAAACCTTTCCTGCTACTATAATTCAAAAAATCATGTACCACTTCAGAGGCATACCTAGTCTCAGTGTAGATGCTGACCCTTTAGAGAGTGACATGTTCCAGTAAGAGCTATTAGCAGAGCCATTTATGTTGATTTAATGTCTGGGAGACCATTGGATCTTTTAATCTATTGAAACAAGTAATACTATATTTAGCCTCGTATTTTTCCTCCTTGTTTAATGTAAAAATCATCTACAAAGAGAATCAAAATGAATTATCAAATGTCTTTTAAAATATCAGTTTTAGGCAAGTGAGCTCATGAAGAGCTAACTAACAGTCCCCAGGTATTATTTCATCAGGGATGCCCATTAATGTGGAAAGATTTAAGCTGCTGAATGAGTGCAGAATTATGTAAGAAGGTGATAGTCTCCTATATTATATGAAGTTAACAAATTACCAGAAAATGTTGTATATTATCAGAAGTAAAGTTTGGAGAGGGTAAGGCAATAATAAATTTAAATCATTTCCCAGAGCAAAATTGGCAGACTAAAATTCTACTAACTATGAGGAAAAGGCTACAGCCCAAAGAGAGTAGGTATGTCATAGATATTGCACGCAAAATTACACTGTAATATGCTATAGTCTATGATGTCACTTTGTTAATGAGTGGATAATACTAAAACATATTCAAGTGTTTCATGTACAAAGGACAGGATTTATGATAAGCAGGACACCACAGAATGGTGAATAACAAAGAAAAACGTAAGGGCACAAAAGAAGGGCACATTGTGATTGAAATTCTCATATTCCGGTGCCTCACCTTTGGAAAGGCTATTTCAGAGAAACTGGCACCAACCGATAACTATACTGTAGGAGAGGGAAAAAACCTTTTTCCTCTACCCCTCTAGGTTTTCTGGTGGGAGCCTCATAAATTAGACTGACAAAAGACAGATTAACAAGAGAAAAACAAACAGAAGTTTATTAACATACGCATCACACATACATAGGGAAGCACTTAGGAATGAGTAACTCAGAGGGGTGGTTAAAACTTGGGCTTACATAGCATTTTAGCAAAAGAACAATAAAGTTTTAGATAAAGGACAAAACAAAGGAAAAAGACAGTTTCAAGCACGGCAAATTGTGGGAAGACAAATACATGGGGGAAACTACTGGAAGATGAAGGCTAGTTAGCAAGATTTGTTATATAGATTCTTCTGGTGCTCTCTCTGGGATGATAAGGATCTAGAGTTGTCTCTGGTGATTAATTTCTATCCTTTCTGGTAGAGAGGGGAGGGGGATACCTTTAAAAATTTACATCCTGCTTTTACAGAAATAAGGGAAGGGCAGAGAGCTTTTCTTGTGTCTGCTTTTTCTCAACTGGCTTTAGCTCAGAATATTCAGTATGCCAAAGTGGCATATTTGGAGGTGGCATATTCTGCTACTCTTCAGTACCTTGTCATTCTCAAAACTCCCTAAATTCTCTCTTGGTGGTTGGTTAAGGAAAGTTCTTAGTGACAAACAGTCAATCCGCTACTGCTTGCTTTGAGGATGTCATGCAGCAGATGATGGACTGGAGATTAGCAGATTTGTAATTTATCTTGGGAGACACAATGACCCTTTTCAGCAAGTTTTTCTAGAAGATAAAGAGATTCTTCTGCTAAAATTTCTTTAGCAGATGAACAAAGTATTAAATCATCCACATTTTAAGAAAACTGGTGCCTCTCTTGAATGTAAGTTATTTCAAGTATTTATACAGACAGTGAGAAAAACACGAAGGTGCTTTAGTACACCCCTGTGACACAACTATCCAAGTATATTGTTGATTTTCTCAACCAAAAGCAAACAAGAAATAAATATTGACTTTTTAAATGTACAGCTACAGTAAAGAAAGATGAACAGAGTTCTAGCACAGTAAAATAAATAGCATCTGAAAAACATAGGCAAGAAAAATATTTAGATTGGTAACCACCAGAAAATTAGATATAATAATCATATTTATGGCCCCAAGAACATGAGCAAAATGATAGCCTTGCCCATGAGATTTCTCAACTAGAAAAATAGGACCTATAAAAGTTGTGATCAAACATCTCTGTACAGAGTTCTTTATCTTATTGTTTTAGAGCACATTAAGGGAGTGTGAACAAAGGTTTTCTAGGGTCATTATTGTTAGAGGTTTATCACTGAGAATAGAGAATATGTCCTTATTCATGTAGTACACAAGATCGAGGATTGTTCTGATAACTCAGCTAAAATTAGTTAAAGCAATCTAGAGTCTGAGTTATCAAATCCAAAATGCGTTCAGTATAAAATCAGACTCAGACCCTCAAGAAAGGGAGATGCAAAGAACCTCAGGTGGGCTCTACCTTCATTGAGGAACATGATCAGGCACGGAGATAGACTTATTCTCAATCGAAGTCTTGACACCAAGTTCTACAAAGGAACATTTGTTACGCGATTGCAACATGCATTCACACTTTATTCCCAAGGTAATGCAGCTCAAGAGGCAGCTTAGGAAAGGAATTGCTCTACTGCCTGCTGGGGTGAAGAGCTTACACTAGATCATAAAAGACATGGGGTCATGGAAAGTGAACCTAAGTGCAGTCTTACATGTCCAAGGTCATAGGGTATGTGCAGGTGCACATGTCCAGGTGAGAGAGAATTCTCATTGAGTAGGAGCAGGATGCAGTCTCTGGGCTGAAGATCAGTCACTCTTGTGTTTAATTATATTTCAATGAATTCTCCAGGGGCTTGGGCAGCAAACACCAAAATTAAACATCTTAATTTAAAAACAAAGATAAATTTTTATTATTCAGATAAGGTTTTATTCATGAGGAATAGAAATTACCTGAAATCTAAGGCCTATAGTTTGATTTTTTTCAATTATCTAGAAAGGGTAATCTCCCTCTTTGGATGATACATCTAAATATTCAATGAAGTGCAGAAAGTATGATAAGTTCATACCAAAGAAGACTGAGGCAGTTTTGCCTTTCAAATGTAATAAATTTACCTTACACTCAATAAATAATTTGAGTATTGCTGTAAGCAGTTTATTAACAATTCTGAAAATAACCTACCACCTGTATTATAGTATGTTGCATTAAAATATTTTTCTTAAATTTGGTGCAGCATACTATCAATATTATAAATGATGTGTTGTAATTTAGAACATTTCTAAACCTAAGCATTAATGTGCAATAGTGCAAGTATAACAATAAAACTTAACTTAGCAGATTGCTGTATCACAGCAATTTATTTTTATTTCTAATAAATTCTTTGCACTTATTTCTATACAAATTTTATTTAACTATAAAATGTGTGAAGCATCCTAAATAATTATAATTTACATTTATTTTATTTATTTATATTTATTGGAGTATAGTTGCTTTACAATGTATTAGTTTCTGCTGTATAGCAAAGTGAATCAGCAACACGTATACATATGTCCCTGCTTCCTTGGATTTCCTTCCCATTTAGGTCACCACAGAGCCTTGAGTAGAGTTCCCTGTGCTATACAGTCTGTTCTCATTAGTTATCTATTTTATACATAGTAGTGTATATATGTCAATCCCAATCTCCCAATTCATTGCACCCCCCTTCCCCCCTTGGTATCAATACATTTGTTATCTACGTCTATGTCTCTATTTCTGCTTTGCAGATAAGTTCATCTATACCATTTTTCTAGATTCCACATATATGCATTAATATACGATATTTGTTTTTCTCTTTCTGACTTACTTCACTCTGTGTGACAGTCTCTAGTTCCATCCACGTCTCTGCAAATGGCACAATTTTGTTCCTTTTTATGGCTGAGTAATATGCCATTATATATATGTACCATGTCTTCTTTATCCATTCCTCTCTTCATGGACATTTAGGTTGCTTCTATGTCCTGGCTATTGTAAATAGTGTTGCAATGAACATTAGGGTGCATGTATTTTTGAATTATGGTTTTATCCGTGTATCTGCCCAGGAGTGGGATTGTTGGGTCACATGGGAGTTACATTTTTAGTTTTTTAGGGAACCTGCATACTGTTCTCCATAGTGACTGTATCAATTTACATTCCCACCAATTGTGTAAGAGGGTTCCCTTTTCTCCACACCCTCTCCAGCATTTACTGTTTGTAGATTTTTTGATGATGGCCATTCTGACTGGTGTGAGGTGATATCTCACTGAAGTTTTGATTTGCATTTCTCTAATAATTACTGATGTTGAGCATCTTATGAGCTATTTGGCAATCTGTATGTCTTCTTTGGAGAAATGTCTATTTAGGTCTTCTGCCCATTTTTGGATTGGGTTGTTTGTTTTTTTTTGATATTGAGCTGCATGAGCTGCTTGTATACTTTGGAGACTAATCCTTTGTCTGTTGCTTCATTTGAAAATATTTTCTCCCATTCTGAAGGTTGTGTTTTCATCTTGTTTATGGTTTCCTTTGCTGTGCAAAAGCTTTTACATTTCATTAAGTTCCACTTGTTTATTTTTGTTTTTATTTCCATTACTCTAAGAGGTGGGTCAAAAAAAATCTTGCTGTGATTTATGTCAAATACTGCTTTTCCTAAGTTTTCCTCTAAGAGCCTTATAGTGTCTGGTCTTACATTTAAGTCTTTAATCCATTTGAAGTTTATTTTTGTGTATGGTGTTAGGGATTGTTCTTATTTCATTCTCTTACAGGTAGATGTCGAGTTTTCCCAGAACCACTTATTGAAGAGACTGTCTTTTCTCCATTGTATATCCTTGCCTCCTTTGTCATAAATTAGGTACCCATATGTGCATGGGTTTATCTCTGGACTTTCTATCCTGTTCCATTGATCTATATTTCTGTTTTTGTGCCAGTACCATACTCCCTTGATTACTGTAGCTTTGTAGTATAGTCTGAAGTCAGGGAGCCTGATTCCTCCAACTCCGTTTTTCTTCCTCAAGATTGCTTTGGCTTTTCAGGGTCTTTTGTGTTTCCATATGAATTGTAAAATTTTTTGTTTTAATTCTGTGAAGAATGCCACTGGTAGTTTGATAGGCATTGCAATGAATCTGTAGATTGGTTTGGGTAGTATAATCATTTTCACAATATGGATTCTTCCAATTCAAGAACATGGTATATTTCTCCATCTGTTTATGTCATCTATGATTTGTTTCATCAGTATCTTATAGTTTTCGGAGTACAGGTCTTTCTCCTCCTTAGGCAGTTTTATTCATATGTATTTTATTCTTTTTCTTGCAATGGTAAATGGGAGTGTTTCCTTAATTTCTCTTTCTGATTTTTCGTTGTTACTGTTTAGGAATGCCAGAGATTTCTGTGCATTAATTGTGTATGCTGCAACCTTACCAAATTCATTGATTACTTCTAGTAGTTTTCCAGTGGCACCTTTAGGATTTTCTATGTATAGTATCATGTCATCAGAAAACAGTGACAGTTTTACTTCTTCTTTTCAAATTTGTATTCCTTTTATTTCTTTTTCTTCTCTGATTGCCGTGGCTAGGACTTCCAAAACTATGTTGAATAAGAGTGCTGAGAGTGGACACCCTTGTCTTGTTCCTGACCTTAGTGGAAATGCTTTCAGTTTTTCACCACTGAGTATGAGTCTTGCTGTGGGTTTGTCATATATGGCCTTTATTATGTTGAGATAGGTTCCCTATCTGCCCGTTTTCTGGAGAGTTTTTATCATAAATGGGTGTTGAATTTGGTCAAAAGCTTTTTCTGCATCTCTTGAGATAATCATATGGTTTTTCTCCTTCAATTTGTTAATGTGGTGTGTCGCATTGATTGATTTGTGTATATTGAAGAATCCTTCCACCCCTGGGATAAATCCCACTTGATCATGGTGTATGATCCTTTTAATGTGCCATTGGATTCTGTTTGCTAGTATTTTGTTGAGGATTTTTGCGTCTATGTTCATCAGTGATATTGGCCTGTAGTTTTCTTTTTTTGTGACACCTTTGTCTGGTTTTGGTATCAGCGTGATGGTGGTTTCATAGAATGAATTTGGGAGTGTTTCCCCCTCTACAATTTTTTGGATGAGTTTGAGAAGGCTGGTTGTTAGCTCTTCTCTAAATGTTTGGTAGAATTCACCTGTGAAGCCATCTGGTCCTGGACTTTTGTTTGTTGGAAGATTTTAAATTATGGTTTCAATTTCATTACTTGTGATATGTGTGTTTATATTTTCTAATTCTTCCTGGTTCAGTCATGGAAAATTGTACCTTTCCAAGAATTTGTCCATTTTTTCGTGGTTGTCCATTTTATTGGCATATAGTTGTTTGTAGTTTTCTCTTAAAATCCTTTATATTACTGCAGTATCAGTTGTGATTTCTCCTTTTTCATTTCTAATTTTATTGATTTGCATCCTCTCCTATTTTTTCCTTGATAAGTCTGGCTAAGGGTTTATCAATTTTGTTTGTCTTCTCAAATAACCAACTTTTAGTCTTATTGATCTTTGCCATTGTTTTCTTCATTTCTATTTCATTTATTTCTGCTCTGATATTTATAATTTCTTTCCTTCTACTGACTTTGGGTTTTCTTTGTTCTTTTTTCTCTAGTTGTTTTAAGTGTAGGGTTACATTGTTTATTGAGATTTTTCTTGTTTCTTGAGGTGAGACTGAATTGCTATAAACTTTCCTCTTACAACTGCTTTTCTGCATCCCATAGGTTTTGGGTCGTCATGTTTTCATTGTCATTTGTTTCTATGTATTTGTTTATTTCTTCTTTGATTTCTTCAGTGATCTCTTGGTTGTTCAGTAGTGCACTTTTTTAGTCTCAATGTACTTGTGTTTTTTACATTTTTTTCCCCTGTAATTGGTTTCCAATCTCACAGCATTGTGGTCAGAAATGATGCTTGATACGATTTCAATCTTCTTAAATTTTCCAAGGCTTGATTTGTGACCCAAGATATGATCTATACTGGAGAATGTTCCTTGTGCACTCGAGAAGAAAGTGTATTCTGCCACTTTTGGGTGGAATGCTATATAAATACCAATTAAATCTATCTAGTCTATGGTGTCATTTAAAACTGTGTTTCCTTATTTATTTTCTGTTTGTTTGATCTGTCCATTGGTGTAAGTGGGGTGTTAAAGTCTCCTACTATTATTGTGTTACTGTCGAGTTCTCCTTTCATGGTTGTTAGCATTTGCCTTATGCATTGAGGTGCTCCTATGTTGGGTGCATAGATATTTACAATTGTTATATCTTCTTCTTGGATTGATCCCTTGATCATTATGTAGTGTCCTTCCCTGTCTCTTGTAACAGTCTTTATTTTAAAGTCTATTTTCTCTTATATGAGTATTGCTACTCCAGCTTTCTTTTGGTTTCCATTTGCATAGAATATCTTTATCCATCCCCTCACTTTCAGTCTGTATGTGTCCCTAGGTCTGAAGTGGCTCTCTTGTAGACAGCCTATATACTGGTCTTGTTTTTGTATCCATTCAGCCAGTCTGTGTGTTTTGGTTGGAGCAGTTAACCCATTTACATTTAAGGTCCCCCTGTGGGCACTGCAGGGACAGCTCAGACTCTGACCTGGCCTAGAAGTCCACAGCTGCTAAAGCTAGACCAGTCTCAGTTGTGTGAACATTTATTGTCCATTCTGATATTCCACAGATGCAGGGTTTACCACACCAATTGTGGGCATTTAATCTGTGGCTTGTGCACCTGTACAGAGATTTTCATTCCTCTCCCTTAGCCACCCTGTCCCTGGGGCTCAGCTGTGGTTTTAGCCCCACCTCTGTATGTGGGCCACCCACAGGAGTCTGCTCCCGAGGCTTCCCTGGAGCAGTCAGGTCTGCCCCTGTAAGGACAGGGTGCAGAGGTGGCATGGCTGCCAGGGTTTTGGGAGCCCCAGCAGTGACAGGAGTGTGGAGGAATCAGCAACTGTGAGAGATCCGGTCCTGTTGGTGACGAGGTGCATGGGGAAGCTGGAGTCTATGGGAGTGAGAGATCCGGCCCTAGTGGAAGCCTTTCCTAGAGCCCAGCAGTCAGCATGAGAGAATCTATAATTTATATTTAGATTTTGCATCATTTATGTACTGAATTCCAAATTTATCTCAAGACCAAATCTCTCCTTACAGTGCCATTTCAAATGATTTGTTGAAGAATCGAATGATGTTTGCATCTCATTACTCCAAAGTCAACCTCTCAAAAATTGTCTCAAAAAAAAAAAATATTGTCTCATAAAATGAAAAAAGTCTTGGACTTTGAAGGGATCCCTATTCAAGATAAGGAAATATCTCCCAAATTATTGTCTTTCAAATCCCCAATGGACTTCTTTATATTAGTGAGGGTTTCACAATCATTTTAACTAAATTTGGATAGCCAACGAACCTTATATTTTATATTACTTTATGGTTTGTTTTATTATCCAGAAAAATCAGTTGCAATATCTGATTGAATATTTACGTTCACCCACAGTCCATTCTGAACAAAAGGCAAATGACATTATAGGGAGATAAAGGTATCAATGTTCAAAGACAAAGAGAATAGAAAAGACATCAGAAAGAAAGATCCTTGAATGATGGATAGCAGTACAAAGTAATAGATAGGTATAAGCTGAAAGACTGTGGTCTGGACATCCAGATACCATGAAGAACTTAATTTGCACCAGAGAGTTAGGGGATTAAAATGTTAGGTCCCCTGAACATGAGAGTTTGGGTGGGACTTTGTTAAAAGTCATTATAAAAAGCAGTTTAAACACAGATCTACTTCCACACCCTGTACAGAGAGAGTTGATTACCTTTCATGATCTCAGAAGACAGTAAATATATTGCCTGGAAAATGTGTGCAAGAGAGTACTTAGGTCTAACACTGCCTGACTAGCTGTAGGTTAGGATGTCATATGAAAACAGGAATTATGTAAAAGCATGGATTCCCAAAAGGGAGTTAGGCTGGGAAACCCTCTCATCTGAATGCTGTTCTTTTCCTACACGATACAGTTTCTTCTGTAACAGAAAGACTGTAGTAAAATCCTGAAGAGGAAACAATAGAGGATGAGAAGAATGAAAGGAATTAGCACTGAATCATTTTCTAAGTGTTACTCAAGTGTTATCTATAAATCATTATATGTGATACTGTATACCTTTGTAGAGTATGATAGAAGAGCTAAACTGCTGAGCTAGTGGAATCAAAGTGCCATCTCTAAGAGTTTTGATTTTTCTACAAGACACACTACTAGCCTGCAGATTTTATGTTAAGCTTGATTCCATACCTCAAGGGGTTTTAAGTTCTCCAATTCTACTTAGCAGTGAGAGTGTTGCCTGGAATGCTGATGGCTTCTGCTTTTCCACAATTCCCAGGGAGCAGATTGGAAGCTTCTTTCCTGGGGTAACTGCCCAGCTCAAAATAAAGACCTATAAATACTAATATAGAGTTTCCCAGTGAAATGACTGGAGCCTGACAAATCACAGTAATCGTAACATACCACCTTGTACCTTACATAAGCAAAAAATTTATGATCAGCTTTTAAGTGCTTTACTTTTAAAAATATGAAGGGACAGCCAAGAAGTACCATATATTTGTGGAAAGGGTCTATAATGATGATTTATGTGGGAAAATCATTAGCAGATTTAGGGCAAGAAAGGACGTTTGAAGAGTGGATGGGGCATTAAATAATTCCTTGGTAGCATACAAATGTATTTATAGAAGAATTTACTAATAGTCCAAGCCTTGTTAAGAGCCATTTTAGATTGCTGATCAAGAATCTGGGGTAATATCCAAAGTGAGTTATTTTTCTCTAGCAAAACCCAGCTACTCATCAGCAGGTCCTACTAGTTTATATGATTGGCATTGAGATATTTTAAATATGATTAATGAATAAGTTTCCCAGGTCATTATAGTTTAAGTAAACTATACTGATTGTACATTATATCATATGTCATATTCACTATGGCTATAGGTCTTATGTATACTGAGTATTTTCAATTATACCTATTTATTTGCTCTTCATTAATACAAAACTTATTTTTTCCCATCTGTTTACCATGCATTGTAGAGAAGAGTAGGCACTATGGATTGATTTATGTCTCCCCAAAAGATATCTCAAAGTCCTAACTTCTGGTATCTGTGAATGTTGTCTTATTTGGAAATAGGGTCATCTTAAGGTGAAGTCATACTGGATTAGTGTGGGCACCTGAATCTAATGACTGGTGTCCTTATAAGAAAGAAATCTACAGATTCAAAGACAGGGAGAATGCCATGTGTCCTTGGAAGCAGAGATTGGAATGATGTGTCTGCAAGACAAGAACTGTAGGTGACTGCCAAAACATAGGGAGAAACAAGGAAATAACCTCCCTAGAGCCTTCAGAAAGAGCCTGGCCTTGCTGTTACTTTGATTTTGGATTTCTAGCCTCCAGAACTGTGAGAAAATAAATTTCTGTCATTTTAAACTGACCAGTTTGTGGTACTTTGTTGTGGCAGCCTTAGGAAATTAATAGGCTCGAGTAAATCTAATTTGCAGGAGTCAGTTTACTGTGAATTCCATCTCAGTGTCAGTAATTGCCAGAGTATGAATGTGGGTCTGAGATATATATTTTAAGCCCACCATTCCAAACTAGCCTTACTAACTTATTAGCTTTATTTTGCTGCTGCCTTGCCCCCTAACCACATTCTTTAAGTTTTCTTTCTTTACTTGATTTTTTTCATTAGAGTGGAGGATTACAGAGGTTTTTGCTTGGGGCTGGTATTTATTTCATCATCTCTATTCACTTTTAAGATAATTTAGAGAGGTTTGAAGAGCAGTGTCTTTAAACTCAAAGCATTGTCTTTAAAACCACAGATTCTGGGATGATAATACCTTAGTATATATTATAGCCCCGACAAATACTATTTGAGCAATTTACCTAGTGCTCCTACTCTCAGTTTCATCACCTGCAAAATGAAGATAAGAATGGTAATTCATAGGACTGTAAGAATTAAATGTGTTACTAATCAGGTGAAGGGCTTCAAACAGCTCCAGGAAACATAAGTCAACCTGAATCAGCTGTTATTTTTCAAAAGGCGACACTTCCATTTCCTCAGGATGTCTTTCTTTTACACTGAGTGACATACAACCATCTCTGCCCCATAATTTATTAGACTCCCTTGATGTAATAAATGATTTATGGTGAACTGTTTAATAGTGAAAAACCTTTTAAGGTTTTGCTATAATGTAAGTTTGATGAGGTTTCTAGAGTTAGAATAGCATGTAAATATATACTTTTTTAACATTTGGAAATAATTTTTTAAAAATTAGACTCATTTTTTTTCAAATCACTATTTTTGCATCAAATATCTTGATATGTCTGCTATAGTGACTCATTTATTGCTAATTTAGAAAATATTTAATGACCTGTGGTGGATTAAACCATCAGGTTGAAGAGGATCACTGTTTCAACAGTAAACTCTATCTCACAAAATGTTGTTTTTATGTGTCATCAGAACAAAAAAATGTGAAATATTTGAGAAAATTAATTTCTATTGCTCACCATGTGCTCACACAAAGGATAAAGATAAAAATCTTTTATATTCTACCAATTTTGTATTTTTTTCACTGAGCCACAATGTCTCTGAAACATTAATTGTTATAAATTACATATTATATTTCTCAAATGGGTTATCTCAAATATGACTGGGCACCTTGATACCAATTACAAGTTTAAATTTATGAAATTAAATCTGTAATTTTTCCAAGTTAAGAGAGATCTGAGTGCACTATACTTTTAGAGGCAAGAATATTACAAGTAAATTAAATTTAATTTAGATAAATGGGCTCAGTCTGGAAGAAGTACTCCCAAGAAGGAGAGTAAATTGTGTTCAAAATAACAAAGAAGCTAGGATAAATAGAATGAATTTTATTTCCAAATATTATTAAGAATTATTACTGTCATTTGATCATGATAGAGATATGTATGATTAATAGAAAAAACACAATTTAAAGTGGTCAAGTCTTTTTAACTGGAAAGGTAATTGACTGAACAATATGTTTCTATTATATTTCCCAAGCCTCTATTCCATAGTACTTTTGTTGGACTACTTTGATATAATTTGTAAGGACAGTTTCCATTTTACTTAAATCATTCATTCAATATACATTTCGAATGTCTATTATAGCCTGATAGAAATAATCAAGTATAATATGGCTACAACTGAGTCCCCTCATAAATATTTAAATATTTTAGAACTCTGAAAGATACATTATATTTGTTTAGTGTAAGAATAGAATATTAAGAATACAAAACTGTAGATTTGACTGTAATAAACCTGATTAAATAACAAGCAAGTTATAAGTGAGAAAATTAGTTCCTTCTATATAAATTTACACATATATTAATGAGAAAATAATTTGGCTAAAACAACAGTTGTACAGTATCTGCTCTTTAAATAAGAGAAAATGGTCATAGTTAAGAGCAGAAGAAGGTAAGATAAAATATTTACTGTGGCATCTCCATCTATCTTTAATGACATGAGAAAAAGATAAATCAAAGGTAGTCAACCTGAAGCCTTTTGTTAACAAAGTTTTATAATAGTAGTAACAAAAATTTAAATTTAATTGTAATATAGGTGTTAGGTCTTTGGCTTTCAAAAGGTACCTCATTTAATGTAATGAAGATAGGTAAACTGAGATTCAGAAGTACTGGTTCAAATTTTCAAAGCAATTGAATCTCAATAAAAACCTTTGACTTTTCAGTTCAGTGTTCTTTCCAAAATACCGATTTTCAGAGAAATAAGAAAGAACAGCCAGAGGATATGATTTGATTACCACAAGATGTGATGTTAGTAATCAAAACTAGTTAGTGTTTTTAAATACATAAAATCACAGAAAATACTAACTTTATTTTATGTTTCACACATTGTATCATTTCCTAAACTACTAGTGAAATGATAATTTTCTTTTTCTTTTCCCCTTGAGTTGACAACTCAACTCAATACAACTATTGTATTGCCAATACAATAGTAACGTGCTTTCAGCATTTGTTAATCATTTATCCATTCATTTATTTAACAAACATTTATTGAGTCCATAGATATTAACGGAAATCTAAGGTCTCTTCCAAGTGGAAAATATTACCAAATTTTAAAAGCATTTGGTAATTTCTTTCAGTCATATCTGTGTTTATGAGACATCATGATATAATTAGCTGTTGACAATTGTAATAGCAGCATATTCAGTAAACATGTTTAAAAAAAAACAATTATACACTAATATTTTTACCTTTCAAATATCATGAATTTTGAAAATGTCAACACACACACACACACCAATATAATCATTTATAATTCCACACCCAGAAAACATCAATGTTAAAATTTTGGTGTATACTAATTCCAGTCCTTATTTCTACCCATTTACAAGTGTAGTTTATTTTTAAGATGAATTGACTCACAATGAGAAGTAGAAGTACAGAGTGATTAGAATCAAGGGCTCCTGAGCTAGAAAGTGCTAAACCAGCTCTGCTACTTTCTTCCTCAGCAACCTGGGGACTTACAATTATTTTATCTCACTGTGTCTTATTTTTCTCATCTGGAAAATGGAAAAAAATAATATAATCAATCACATAGAATTTTGTAAATATTCAATTAATTAATATATGGAACACAGAATAGTGCCTGACAAATATAGTAATAATCTATGTTAGCCATTTTCACCACTAATGTATTACCTGTCTGGTAACCTGCTTTTCACCTAATAGCTATATAGAACAGTGAGTGCATTGAAATTATTCTCCACTTCATTCTGACGACTGAAAATAGTATTAGTCAAGATATTTTTGGCTAACTGAACTTGTAATACTGCATGCAATGGTTATGTCATTGTATGTTTAAACAGTCCTCAGTAGTGGATCCCTAGACACTACTCCCCTCTTCCCTACCTATTTATGCCTATACTTGTCAATTATTTTTATTTTTAAATGCAAAACAAAACAAAACACCTCAATTCAAATTAAATTAAACTGTATTGAGGCTTTATTGGCCAAATCACCAAACCCCAAGAAAAGTACAGATGTGGGCTTCGAGAAAACTATAGATATGAAAAGATTTTGAATGCTATCTCTCTCTCTTTGCCTCTGTCTTTGTGTTTTGCTTTTTCTTCCTTTTTGTTCCTTTTCTTTAATTGGCATCTTTCTTTCTCTGGCTGTAACAAAGAGTTTGAGATCATGATCACAGAGGAAAAAATATTAAAATTATCTGTCTTCCAAAGTTGTACACCACACCCTAGAATATGAAGATAATGTGAAAGTGCTGTCAAACTGGGATGTTCTGCTTTGTATTTAAACTTAAGGGTCATAAACTTCACCAATTTCTCTGCCTTATTCCAGTCAGGGAAGGAAGCATAACCTGCCATCTGGTGGAAGTGAGGTTAATGATTTCAGGAGGAAGCAAGGAATGTTTACATAAGGTTAGAAAACCCGAATGCTTACTGGAAACCTACAGGCAAATAAGTAAATTGCACAAATAGATCCTGAAATGAGGCAAATTAATGACCACTTATGTTATTAGAGGGCATGCCTCATTTGTTGCCTTGTGTTGCTATGTATTACTTTTTCAAGAGAAGCTTGAAATCTGAAATGAAATTACACATCTGATTTTAAACTTGGGTAACTACAAGCAACAGCAACAACAACAAACTATTTAAAAAACCATTTGAATATTAAATTCAGCCCAAGGACTATGATTTTTGCTTCCTAGTTTTAAAGAGGAGACTTGCAAATTCCTTTTATTTCAGTAATAGCAATTCTAAATGTTTTAACATGCATTTATTGAGATGCTTGGGGTAACCAGAGTAGATTTGAATCTTCACTTTTTTTTTTCTTTCTATCATAGTATAAACATAGTTAAGATTTTGAACCTCATGTTCCTCATGCAAACTAAAAGTCTACAATCTACTTTACTGATATGAGGATACATTGAAATAATACATATTAAGCACCAGAACAATAGGAAGATCTTAAAAAACCAGTTTAGTTCTTTGCCTCACAATTTTTTTCTAAAAACTCTGTTACAAAAATAAGAAGTTTAAGGGAAAAAAACCCCAACAAACAAAAATAGAAGGACCAAAGCTGAGAAAAATATTTGCTCTTAAATATATATTTACATGCTATAATCAGAAGTATGTTAATATCAAAAAAAAATGCCTATCAATTGATAATTATGAAAAAATAGGTTAACATTACTTATAAAGACTCTACGAAGAGATACAGTCTAACTATAAACAATAGAATAATCGGCGTGAATAGTGCAGTATAGAACTTAAGAGGTATAAAAGATCAAAACAAAACTAAACAAAAGAGAATGAGATGGTTTAATTAATAATTTGTTAGTTTTTCTTGAGTGTTGTCATCTGAGAATCAAGTTTTTGGTGTAAATTTCTGTCATATGCATGACTGTATATTTCTAGTGTAATAAAACCAACCATGTTTGATTCCAAATACTCGGCAAATTTTAAGAAAAGCTTTGCAGAGCAAAGCAGTATCATAAGCAGGATGGCAACCACAATATTTGTTAAATTGGGTTCAGGGGGGTTATTTATTCCATCTGTTATTTCAACTAAACTGCATTTCTGCCTTGAAAGTGTTTCATGAGACTCCAGTGAATGATGAGCATTTGTGATTCATTTTAGTACCAGAATATTCCAGAATAATTGGCTTTTAGTGGAGAGTGGCCATCATGAGCCAAGTTTTAAAATATGCTATTTTGCTGAATTTTGTGGCCATGGAGGGATACTTTAAAAGGTTATTATACTGGCATGTGCTGCTACTAAAATGTGATTTTACAGTTATTAGCCAGGAAAGAATCCTTTCAGAATATAAAATAAATAACAGCACAGCCCTAGACAGAGAGATTTCTCTTATATTCTTGTCCACTACAGAGCTATTAAACTATGGCTTTGTACATACGTGACATTTCCAAAAATGGCATAATTAAGCTTTTTACATGATTAATCTAAAATTAATTTAATAATTTTTTCATTATGGATACAAAATAAATGATAAGGGAATTCCATGACAAAAGTCATGATCAACACACTACACACCCAAAATAATTAAATGTACTATATATTGGGACTAAAAAATGCAAGAAAAGATAGTTCTTAGTTAATTTAGAACGAATTACCAGTGTGTATTCCTAATCAGGAGACTACATTGGTAAGAAAATTAAGTACATGAGTATTGAGTACTGATTAATTTCCAAAAGTGTAGAGATAAATTTTTTAAAGAATATAAAGTGATTATATAAAATTAATCAATACACAAGTTTTAAAAATGTATTTACATTATTTATTTGCTTGTTTGTTTTCACTGATGATGCTTGATTGCCACAAGTGCCTTATTATTTAACTAGCTGAAGAGTTAGACCTGGATGGGGAAACAGATTTAGTTTCCATAATTTATTAAAACTACATAAACAACAATAAAAATCACAATACACCATGACAAGTACTGTGGTAAACATTTTCCCAGGATGTGTGGGAGTACAGAGAAACCATTAGAATAAACAAGTTGGTATGGGGAAATAGTGAAAGAAATTTTTTTCTAGAGGATTTAATAATGAAGCTAAAATCTGAAGGTTATCAGGGGCTTTATTGGGATAGAAAGGAGTTAAAAAGGCTTTTCAGCATTCACTCAAATAAATAGCATCTAATAGTTTCTGACTAAAAGATGGAAGAATGAATGATTGGTATAGTAACAAGTAAAAAGGCCATGGACAAGACAGCCTAGCCCACTTAAATAATTACAAGTAGCTCTGAAATACTGATAAAATTTAGAGGAGAACACTAGGACAAGCAATGACCCTGAGAGAGTGAACTTTATAAGGAAGGGGCCTGGACATTTCATTAAGAGATTATTGAAATAATTAAATGTTTAAATATTTATAAATGTGGTACATCAGCAGTACTGAGGATTGTCTGAGAAAGACAGCTTTGTACAGTGATAACAATTTAAAGACTATTGCAGTAATACTGGAGGGATTTTTATAAAACTTTGATTGGTAGCAGGAATAACGAGATAGATTCCACAATACTAAATAAATAAATAAATAAATAAATAATACACCTCACTGATCAGTTGGATGTGGAAGGTGAGAGAAGAGGAGACTAGAATGTCTTTGAGGTTTAAATATGTACAACTGGAAGAATGGAGCTTTTACCATAGAAGACAATTCAAGTTTCGGAGCAGATGTGATGGTAATTCTAATAAGGTTAAATTTGAAATACCTTTTTGAAACTTGGGAGAATGCCTGGATTTTGTTTTCAATTATTACTACATGAGGGGAGCTATGCTAGGTGTTGAGACTCTTCAAGGCTTTTTAATGGTATGTAGTGCCAATTAAATCAAACGTTTGCATACTGAATTTTACATGATGAATATATGAGATTAAAAAATCCTCTCGCAACAAGCCCAGTATTAATGTGAAGAACAGACGAAAACAACCTGAAAAAGAAGAAACTAAGACTGAGAGTGGGAAGTCACTCTCAGTTATTATTTTGGAAGCCAAGTGACAAGAGACTTACATGAGGAAAGCTTATAATCATCAGTTCAAAATGCTAAAGGGATTTCAGGTGACTTGAAGATTGAAAATTTTTCATTTGTCCACTGTGGACATTAAAAGATATCTTTATGTGCTAGGCCTGCTGCTACAAATTAACACAGACCTGGTGGCTTAAACAACTGAAATTTGTTTTCGTCTAGCTCTGGAGTCTAAAAGTCTGAGAATAAAGTATGGGCAAAGGTGATTTTTTTCTGAGGCTTTTCTTCTTGGCTTATGGATGACCATCTTCTCTGTCTTTACATTATCTTCCCTCTGTATGTGTCTGTGTCCTGATCTCTTCTTATAAAGATATCAATCATATTGGATAAGGGCCCACCCTAATGACAGCATTTAACTGAATTACCTCTTTAAAGACCTTATCTTCAAATACAGTCACATTCTGAGGTGTGGGTTAGAACTTCAGCTAATGAATTTGGGGGAGAGAGACACAAGCCCACAGTAATAGATAAATGTAATGAGATAGAGTTTGACAGACTCATAAGGTAAATTGCATTGTGTTGAATACTGATGAATGAAACAGATTAAATACTGTAGGTACTGAATGTAAACTACCTTTTGGAAGAGCTTTAATTAGTATTAGCAAAATAAGGTAGAAAAGATGTATAAGTTCAAGGAAGGAAAACTGCTTATATAGACACAAATCTTGGGCATCCTTTCTTAGCTGTAGATGCATACCTTCATACACTAGGATGAAATGACACTTGGAGGATCAAGATATCTGGCTTTCCAAGTGACCACCCAGAGGTCAAATGGTGCCACCAGGAAGTGAGAGGCAGGAGTCTTCTGTGGAGAAAAGTTTGACCTACATGAAACAGAAGATGGGAGTAAATAAGGTTGATAAATCTCATTTTATTTCACCTTTCTTGGATGATCCTACTGATTGCTACTTTTTCTTGTTCTGCTGAATAAGTCTCATGTGTCAAGAGAATAGAGGATATATTGGTATTAAGTAAAAAGAAAAACTAAAGGAAAATATCCAGGAAGGTTCCTTAGGAAGCAAGTATTAGATTTCCCAGAGGGTACAAGACTAGAGATCTAACTTAGTACTGGTCTCACATTAATTTTATTAATATGAATTAAATATTAAATTTCAGCCATATAAATATATTGTTAAGGTGTATTGCATATTAGGCATATTTGCAACTTTATAAATTTATATAATATACAACTGTTCTATCACTACATATTCTTTGAAAACAATTTTCAAAGGTAAAAACATCTTATGAGTGTATAATATCTTATTTAACAAATACTGGTGTTTTGATTACTTGTTATTGTTGCTATTTTAATAAAACTGCAATTAAGTTTTTTGTACATCAATGTTTTTACATATTTCAAAAAATCCTCTAACATATTTTACCATGAAAATATCCTTGTCAATTTCTTAGTAGATGAAAATTTTAATCTAATTTTTTGCATTGATTTAACATTTTCAGTAGTTTTTTACTCTTGCATTTCTTTCTTTCTAAATTTTTATACTGCCTGATTTTTTTTTTTTTAAAGATTACCTCTTTTTACTTTTTTTTTTTTTTAATTTATTTATCATTTATTTATTATTTATTTTTGGCTGTGTTGGGTCTTCGTTTCTGTGCGAGGGCTTTCTCCAGTTGCGGCAAGCGGGGGCCACTCTTCATCGCGGTGCGCGGGCCTCTCGCCATCGCGGCCTCTCTTGTTGCGGAGCACAGGCTCCAGACGCGCAGGCTCAGTAATTGTGGCTCACGGGCCCAGTTGCTCCGTGGCATGTGGGATCTTCCCAGACCAGGGCTCGAACCCGTGTCCCCTGCACTGGCAGGCAGGCTCTCAACCACTGCGCCACCAGGGAAGCCCCCTACTGCCTGATTTTTAAAAAAGAATTTCATTTTGTTTTAAATGGAAGTCATTATTTTAAAGTATAAAATTAAAATATTATATTGGTAACAATTATTATATCCTAATACAAAGAGATTTAAATTTCACCAATACATGCTGGTTTTTACATGCTCAAAAATACAGTTATAATTAATTCCTGAAAATTATCTTCATTTACATATGACCAAGGAAATTAACAGCTGTGTAATGCAAGCTTCTTCTTGCTTACCAGAGTAAATGTCCATGAGAAAGTCCTACATAAATTGTCTATTATTGAAGTGAATCATTTATGTTTTCTAATTTTTTTTTAATTGTTTCTGGACTATTGAAATTAAAAGATAATGAGTTAATTTTCTTTTGGAAGATGTCAGTGTATATTTACATTAAAGTGGTAAATTAAATAGTGGTTTAGTTCACTATTTAAAAGGAAAATAATAATCATACGTTCAAAAACTCATATACTTTATATCATTGTGCTAGTTTTGCATTGTTGCTATAACAAATTACCACAAGTTTAAGGGCTTAAGTCCAAACTCTCATCTAAATCTCTGCAGCTCAAAAGTCCGAAATCTCACCATCTAAGTTATCTAAAGTAGATATAGGTGAGGTTCTGTGAGTAATCAGTTTTGGGGGAGAAAAGCCTTTACATCTTTGAACCTGTGAAAATCAAGCAAAAAGCAATCTGCTCCCAAAATACAGTGGTGGGACAATCATAGGATATCAGTTTTAGACACTCCTGTTTGAAAAAAGAGATCATAGAAGGAAAAGGGAATCACTGGCTCCAATCAATTTCAAAATTCATGTAGAATAAACAATATTATGTTTCAAGACTTGAGAATTACCCTGTGTCCCCTGGGCTCCCATCTCTACCCAACCTAAGAAGTCATCCTTCTCTTCTTCATGAAGGTTGCGTTTTATGTGTTTGCAACTAAGTAGGTTTATCAGACTGTTTTCTGCCTTTAGAATATTTGAAGTCCAGCAGTCTTCTTTCATTTCATGCTCTTTCTGAGCTTTCCGGTCCAAGTTGGCAGTTTTCCTGTCATTTTAACTTTCTCAAGCACATTGTCAGTCTCCCATGTATGTCATGGTATGTTCCAGAGATGCACTCAGTTATACTAAAAGCTACTCCACAGGTCTTTCTTAGATAATCCCATCTCCATTTTTTTGGCTACCAATGAGATGGCTGAAGATATCCATGAGTCAGATGCCTAATCTCTTCAAAGAGCCCCCTCTGTGTGACTGAATATCATGAACCTTTATTTCTTCCAAGGCACTAGCAAAAGGTTGTCTAGCCACATCTTTTGCTTTCTTCCCAGATAATGCTTTTCTGACAGTGAATTTCCTACTTTTACTGACTTTTGCATTCTGGATGGACCAAGAATTTCCCAAATCATCACGTCCCAGTTTCTTTTTGCTTAGCAGTTCTCTCAAAATGAGTTCTTCCCTTTAACATTTTACTATAAGCAACATGAAAAAGAGAGGAGGTCACTTCACTTAGAAATCTCATCAGCTAAATATCCGAGTTCATCATTTACAATTCTGTTTTCCACATAACTGTAGGAAAAAATTCTACAGAGCTTTCTGAAACTATATAACAAGCATGCTCTTTCCTTCCGTTTTCAATAACATGTTCCTCATTACTTTCTGAGCCTTTGCCAGCAGCCTTTTTAACATCCATATTTCTACCAACAGTCTGTTCATGATGATTTAGATAGCCTCTAAGATTATATATCTCTGCTATTGTCCTCATTTTCGTTTGAGTTCTCACTAGCAGAGTTGATAATAACCATATTTTTACTAACAGTTAAGGGCAAACTAGGCTTCTCTCATGTTTCTCAAAATTCTTCCAATTTCTTCCTATTGACCAATCCCAAAGCTACTTCACATTTCAGTTATTTGTTAGAGCAGCACCCATCTTATGATATTAAAATTTGTAATAGTTTTTTACTGCTGCTGTAGTATATTACCACAAAATTGTTGACTTTAAAAAAGCACAAATTTATTATCTTACATTTCTGTAAGATAATAAATCAAGATGCTGCCAGGGCTGTATTCCTTCTGAATGCTCTAGGGGAGAATATATCAATATTTCCTTGCCTTCTTCTGCTTCAAGGGGCCACTTGCACTCCTTGTCTTCTGGCCCCTCCTTCATCTTCAAAGGCAGCAGTATAACATCTTCAAGTCTCCATTTATCTTTGACCTCTGCTCCATCAATACAATCCTTCTCACTCTGATACTCTTCTCTTCCTCTTATAAGGACTATCGTGATTACATTGGGTCTTCCCAGATAATCCAGTACAATCTTTCTATTTCAATATCCATGACAATTTTATCTGCAAAGTCCCTTTTCCTATATAATGTAACACGGTCACAGGATTAGGGTTGGGACATTGGGTGGATGGGCATTATTCTGTCCATTACAATCAATAAGTAAATAGATTTTGGATCCAAAATTGTGAGGACTGGACAGAATGTGAAATCACCTTACAAATGAACCTTTATCCAAATTTTTTCCCATCAGGCTTTTAAATATATCAAGCTTCTAAGTATTTACTTTTTGAGCACCAGTTTGTGCAATTATACTATTCCTGCCTCAGATATTTCTATTCAGATTAAAATATGAAATGAATAAGTGATAGAACTGAGCTACTTCAGTTTGGTATAAGAAGATTGTTAACAAGTTAAATGTTCTTTGTGGATCAATAAACCATTTGAATCTTCATGATTTAACTAAACTTCATTAAACACAATGTATTAAACATAAAAAAGTATGATATAAATTACTATGAATTCATTGGCAAAAAATGTTGATTTAATAATGTGTAGTTTTGGAATTTAGCAAAATTTAGCTTCTGTAACAATGTATCTAACTTTTTTCTTTAATTTAACATAATATTTAGAATATAATGTAGATTCAAATTGAACTACAGTGACAGAGATAATAATACTGAACGAGATCAGACTCAGAGCCTAATTTTTATTACTGGTGGCGCTATTGTTAATTTAATATGTAATAATAAGTCCGGAAATCATTACAATTTTAGCAAAAGTTGATTTATCTTCATTCATTTTTAAGAAATATGCATATGAAATAATCACTGGGCCAAGACATGAGTTATACTAATAAGAGCAATTATTTTTATTTCATTAAGAAATTATGGAGTTAAAGCTATTCCAAAAAGCTTTTAAAAAATTAACTTCATGTTCTCCAGGGTTGTATAACTCTATTACGGAATATATATTCCTCAGAGAATATATACTTTTTCTATAATCATATACTATCTTTCAAGGAAATAATCTTAAAAAATAAATCAAAAGAAAAAAAATAATGTCCTTAGCTTTTCACATAGACTCCAGCTGCTAATATTTTGACAAAGCTCTATTTTCAAATATATGTCAACCAGATAATTTACCCGTTATGCTAGACTTTCACTACTTCATTGATAGTCTCCATAATATATGAATCAAAATAATACCAACTTCTATGACTAATTTATTTTAATATGCTGATATCATCAGTGAAAAGCTCCCTATCAATTTTGTTTTACATAGTTGAAGATGTTTTAAAGAAAAAAATGAATCAGATAAATTTTAAATTTCTGATATGATTTTTGCATTTTTATTAAGTTAATACATTTCTGTTTTTAAACAAATTATATTTAATAAATTCACTCATTTTCATTTTTGTTTGATTAAGACTTTTAAATTTTGATGAGTTAAAAAGTCTTGCTAGGACTTTTGTTGTAGCCAGAATAAAGTAACAGGGACTGTATTTAACCCACGCTATATGAAAATTAGAACACTGGACAAAATATGTAAAAAATGTTTTTCAATGCAGAACAGTGCTCTCTGAGAGAAACTGGACCAACAAGAAGCCAAGCCATTGACTCAATGACTAAAAATCTTTTGGGGCAGCAGCACAGGAAGGGAGACCACACGTAAAGCTTAATTGAGCAGATAAAGTTCATAGTACAGTGAAGCCTAGGCTAGAATTTGCAGGGTGCAGTACTGGAAAGAGGAGTAAGAGGAGAGAGAGGGAAGGAAGGAGGGAGGGAGGGAGGGAGAGAGAGAGAGAGAGAAAAAGCATGCATTCCAGAGGTCTATAAAAGTGTCCCCTTGAGTTTTTGGCTGTTATTGATCTGCACATGTAGGAAAGCAAGTACCTGAAGCCAAGGAGAGAATTACTAGAAAGGAGTTGCAGCAATATCCCTGTTGCTCACAAAGGGAATAATTTTGTTGCAACAAACCAAAGCGGAAAGACCTCAAAATACATGAGCATCACATAGAGTTCTGAGAAGGATATTGCCTCAATAGTAGAGCCAAATATGCCCTAGTCTAAAGGTTGTTCTAGACAAACCATGTTTAAAAGTAAGCTTCAAAAGATTACACTGATTCTAAATAAAACTAACTGTGCCTCAGAACAATAATACCCAGAATTATTTAAAGGAAAAAAAATTCTAGCTTCTGACAACATAAAGTTCAGTATGTTGGGCTCTTAATTAAAAATTAGCCAGTGTGCAAAAACAAAACCCACACAATTCAACCCACAACAAGGAGAAAATTTCATCAATAGGAACAGATTTAAATGACAGGAATCTTAGAATAATCTGACTGCTAAAATAACTATACTCCATAGATTTAAGGTAATAGAAGGCATGATCATGATGAGAAGAGATGTGGAAGACATGAAAAAGACCCAATGGAACTTCTAGAGATGAAATATATATCTAAGATTAAAAATCAATGGCTAAATTTAACAGCCAATTAAGACATTGCAGAATGAAAGATCAGTGAACTTGAAGTCACAGCAATAGAATCTGTCCAAAATAAAAAAGGAAAAGAAAAGAAAGCCTTTGAATATTAAATTTAGGAAGATTGGCATGAGAATAAAATCTACATCTTTCTGGCACTTTCAGAGTCTCGAATAATTATGAACTTTTGTAAAAAGATATGTAAAACTGAGAATAGGTGATGTAACTTAATAAAATATTTTATTGAGTAATTTATTACCCATTTGGATTAATTTAAAATATGAAAATCTCATGCTCTCGAAATTATTGATGGCTCATGTTTAATGAAATTTATGTTTATCATTAGGAGTATACTAAGCTTCAATATTAAAAACTAATTTTAAACCTAAGCATTATATATGAATGAAAGCAAAAGTGCATTCCATGACCAAGCTTAATTGATTTCAGTTGTATAGCTGATTAAATAGGACTCTAATCCTCATAATTTTCTTACAGAAATTGCCTTTGTTTTTTTATTAGTAAGAAACAGGTTTTAATATGTGATATTAATGAAATTATGAATTATGAAATTTTGATAAGGAAAATATCAATACACTACTTTATTTTTATGATGATTCACAATAAAAGTGACCATCAACAAAAAATCTATATAAACATTTTTGCTTGACATCCTACGTTTGTCTCTCTATATCTACTCTTTACCATTCTCTGAACTAGTCTAGCCCTGGGAAACTGATCTCTGTGGATTCAATCAACAGGTTTTATGCTCTGGCTTGCTGATCAGTTTGTCAGTACATAGCCACTTATGATGACTGGATGAGTGTGAGGTCATTATATTAACCCTCTTGTCTTCTCTCTTTGAAGACCTGAGGTTGACTCTCTTGCTCTCCCACTACATCCAGATTCTGGGAGGCTCTCCCTTCCTTTGTACAATCAGACTTAAGAACGGAGACAGCTTACTTGCTACTAGTTTGAGGTTACTTAACTATCCTTTGTGCTCCCCTTATCCCATCTTATAAGTTGGACTTTTGTAAGTAAACATTCTTTTAATTATTTTACCTCGAAATTGACTTCTGTTTCCTAATTGACATATATTTTTAACTAATTTTGGCAACATTTTGATGAGTAGTGGTAACTCATTCACCTTTTCCTTTATAAATAATTATACACAGTAGAAAGAAATTTGATTATCCTTTCATGAAAGTGAAATATCTTAAAGCTCATTTTTACACACAAGTACTCATAACATTCATTTTACTTCAGTTCACATATTATATTTGTATATATTGCAATCTATATTAAAGGTTGCATATACTTCACATTTATTTTATACAAAGAATAAAATACATTTGGAATTTTTACTAATAAGCTAAATTTTGCCTTTGTTTTAAAATTCTTTCATGCCATTGTTATTATACTTTGGATTAATTCAGACAGATTTTCTAGAAATACTCTGATAAAAAATTTTAAATCAACTGAAGTATAATTGATTCATTACTTAATTTAGTTATTCTATAAGCACTCATTGAATAGGCTTCTCTATTAATTAACTACTGTTATATAACAAAACACACCCAAACTCAGGAACTTAAAATAAAAAAAACCTTTACTGTTGCTCAGGAACCAATGTGAGTCTAAGAAAGGATATGAAATTATAAACTACTCCAGTACTGGAAGAGATAGGAGAGTGTTCCCTATGGAGGTTATTTGAGATGTGAATGGTAAATATTAACCTAAAAAGTGAAATAAAAATATATTCATTTTTTTAGACCATATAACAGTCATTTTATAAAATGTGGGTCAATAAAACAATATGTCAGAGAACACATATTTAGAAAATATATAAGCATACTGAATTAAACCAAAAGACAAATTTATTTAAAAGTCAAAAATCTGCAATAAATCATCGTAGGACATTGGTAATGATCATAAGAGAAATATTTTGTACGCTAAGAAAGGCACTTTAGTTAGCTTTAGAATTTGGCTCAGGTCCAGTCATATCTAAACATCTTTAAGTAACTTATATTTTTACATGCTTGGCTACATTGGTCAATACTTTCAATATTAGACTGAAGTTAATTTCACAAAGTCAATAATAAGACTAAGTTGACTAAAATGCCTTTTCTCTTAGCTATCAAAAATGGCACGAACAGATCACAGAGGAAAAGCCAGACCTACTTCAACATCCATGTTGATAGCCAATATTCATTTTAAGCATACATTATTATAAAATTGATTAATATAATATTTCCTGCTGTGAGCAGAGATTAGTGAGATATATTAGTTATTTTGAAGATTAAAATAAATATAATGTTATAAATTGAAAATTACTTTCATGTGACCTTGTTCTTTAATCACACTGACTTGGTTCACATAGAACAATTAATCACAGATTAATTCTAATGTGAGATTTTATACTTTACATTTAGCATAAGGACTCACAGTATGAAATTCATTCCTTAATTAAATATTAAAGGTCATGGATGATGTTTTAAGCATATGAGTTTACTTATTTTTCTCCTTGAAACTCTAATAAAAATAACCATGGAGATGAAGAAAATATATACCTATAAGAAAAAAAATGATAATATAAGAGATCTTATCATATGAGCTCTATTGACAAACTATTGAATATTATCAACCTGATGACTGTTTTATTTCCCGAGAAGATAAAATAGCTTACAGTATAGCTTATCTTCCAGTGAAAAAATAAAATAATAGAAAAATGAAGCTTCCAGGTGTCTGCTCCTCTGGTGAGACAGGGCCAGGAGACACTTTCCTCAGCTCCTTGCCTAGGTGGGCAAGTCAGGCTCTAGGGCTGGCAGAAATCCTCGTTTGAGGGTCCCACTGAGTTCCCCAGTCTGAGTACTGCAGCTGAGTGGAGCGGCTGCTTGGGACTACCGCTCAGATGCTACAGAAAGCCTTCTTAGAATCTGACATTATCACTTTGGGACCGTTGGCCAGCTGCACCTGACTTGGCCAAGTGAAGGCACAGACTGTCCCAGTCTCTGAACTGAAGAAAACCAACACTATTAGCATATCTCTCACCACCATGAATGCAAGGTATTTAAATGAAGAGTATCAGGAGGAAATTTACAAATCCCAGACTGGCATGTGCAAGTTCTGAGGAACGGTGGAATAAATCAATGTATCTGGGTGACCTTTGGAGACAACTGAGCCAGAGTAGCAGCATGGCAGTGGTTGACACTCAACTCATAGCCCATCTTCTCCAGCTGTGTGGCAGACAGGGTCTTGGTGCTCTGGGTGGGTGTCAGGCCTGAGCCTCTGAGGTGGGAGAAACGAGTTCAGGAATTTGGTCCACCAGAGACCTCCCAGCCCCACGTAATATCCATTGGCAAGAGCTCTCCCAGAGATCTCCATCTCAATGCTAAACCCAGACCCACTCAACAACCAGCAAGCTCCAGTGCTGGACACCTCATGCCAAACAACTAGCAAGACAGGAACACAACCCCACCCATTAGCAGAAAGGCTGCCTAAAATCATAATAAGTTCACAGACACCCCAAAACACACCACCGGATGCAGTCCTGCCAACCAAAAAGACAAGATCCAGCCACATCCACCAGAACACAGGCACCAGTTCCCTCCACCAGGAAGCCTACAAGACCCACTGAACCAACCTTACTCACTGGGTGGGAGACACCAAAACAATGGGAACCACAAACCTGCAGCCTGCAAAAAGGAGACCCCAAACACAGTAAGTTAAGCAAAATGAGAAGACAGAGAAATACACAGCAGATGAAGGAGCAAGGTAAAAACCCACCAGACCAAACAAATGGAGAGGAAATAGGTAGTCTACATGAAAAAGAATTCAGAGTAATGATAGTAAAGATGATCCAAAATCTTGGAAATACAATGGAGAAAATACAAGAAACGTTTAATAAGGACCTAGAAGAACTAAACAGCAAACAAACAATGATGAACAACACAATAAATGAAATTAAAAATTCTCTAGAAAGAATCAATAGCAGAAGAACTGAGGAAGAAGAACAGATAAGTGACCTGGAAGATAAAATAGTGGAAATAACTACCACAGAGCAGAAAAAGAAAAAAAAATGAAAAGAATTGAGGACAGTCTCAGAGCCTTCTGGGACAACATTAAACGCACCAACATTCGAATTACAGGGGTCCCAGAAGAAGAGAAAAAGAAAGGGACTGAAAAAATATTTGACGAGATTATAGTTGAAAACTTCCCTAATATGGGAAAGGAAATAATCAAGTCCAGGAACAGTATAGAGTCCAATAGAGGACAAATCCAAGTAGAAACATGACAAGATACATATTAATCAAATTATCAAAAATTAAATACAAAGAAAAAATATTAAAGGCAGAAAGGGAAAAGCAACATATAACATACAAGGGAATCCCCATAATATTAACAGCTGATCGTTCAGAAGAAACTCTGTAAGCCAGAAGGGAGTGTCAGGACATATTTAAAGTGATGAAAGGGAAAAACTTACAACTAAGATTACTCTACCCAGCAAGGATCTCATTCAGATTTGATGGAGAAATTAAAAACTTTATAGACAAGCAAAAGCTAAGAGAATTCAGCACCACCAAACCAGCTTTAAAACAAATGCTAAAGGAACTTCTCTAGGCAGGAAACACAAGTGAAGGAAAAGACCTACAATAACAAATCCAATACAATTAAGAAAATGGTAATAGGAACATACATATCAATAATTACTTTATATGTAAATGGATTAAATGCTCCAACCAAAAGACATAGATTGGCTGAATGGATACAAAAACAAGACCCGTATATATGCTGTCTACAAGAGACCCACGTCAGACCTAGGGACATATAGAGGCTGAAATTGAGGAGACAGAAAAAGATATTCCATACAAATGGAAGTCAAAAGAAAGCTGGGGTAGCAATTCTCATATCAGACAAAATAGATTTTAAAATAAAGACAATTACAAGAGACAAAGAAGGACACTACACAATGATCAAGGGATCAATCCAAGAGGACAACATAACAATTGTAAATATTTATGCACCCAACATAGGAGCACCTCAATACATAAGGCAAATAATAACAACCATAAGAGGGGAAATCAACAGTAACACAATAGTAGTAGGGGACATTAAAACCCCACTGTCACCAATGGACAGATCATCCAAAATGAAAATAAATAAGGAAACAAAGCTTTAAATGACACATTAAACAAGATGGACTTAATTGATATTTATAGGACATTCCATCCAAAAAAAACAGAATACACTTTCTTCTCAAGTGCTCATGGAACATTCTCCAGGATAGAGCATACCTTGGGTCACAAATCAAGCCTCAGTAAATTTAAGAAAACTGAAATCATATCAAGTATCTTTTCTGACCACAACACACTAAGACTAGATATCAATTACAGAAAAAAACAGTAAAAAATACAAACACATGGGGGCTAAACAGTACACTACTAAATAACCAAGAGATCACTGAATAAATCAAAGAGGAAATAAAAAAATACCTAGAAACAAATGACAATGAAAACACAACGGCCCAAAACCTATGGGATGCAGCAAAAGCAGTTCTAACAGGGAAGTTTATAGCAATATAATCCTACCTCAAGAAACAAGACAAATCTGAAATAAACCACCTAACCTTACACCTAAAGCAATTAGAGAAAGAAGAACAAAAAATGCCCAAAGGTAGAAGAAGCAAAGAAATCATAAAGATCAGATCAGAAATAAATGAAAAATAAATGAAGGAAACAATAGCAAAGATCAATAAAGCTAAAAGCTGGTTCTTTGAGAAGATAAACAAAATTGACAAACCATTAGCCAGACTCATCAAGAAAAAAAGGGATAAAATTCAAATCAACAGAATTAGAAATGAAAAAGCAGAAATAACAACTGACACTGTAGAAATACAAAGGATCATGAGAGATTACTACAAGCAACTATATGCCAATAACATGCACAACCTGGAAGAAATGGACAAATTCTTAGAAAAGCACAACCTTCCAAGATTGAACCAGGAAGAAAGAGAAAATATGAACAGACCAATCACAAGTAATGAAATTGTAACTGTGATTAAAAATCTTCCAATAAACAAAAGCCCAGGACCAGATGGCTTCACAGGTGAATTCTATCAAAACATTTAGAGAAGAGCTAACACTTATCCTTCTCAAACTCTTCCAAAATACAGCAGAGGGAGGAACACTCCCAACTCTTTCTGCGAGGCCACCATCACCCTGATACCAAAACCAGACAAAGATGTCACAAAGAAAGAAAAGTACAGGCCAATATCACTGATGAACATAGATGCAAAAATCCTCAACAGAATACTAGCAAACAGAAACCAACAGCATATTAAAAGTATCATACACCATGATCAACTGGGGTTTATCCCAGGAATGCAAGGATTCTCCAATACCCACAAATCTATCAATGTGATATACCATATTAACAAATTGAAGGAGAAAAATCATATGATCATCTCAGTAGAGGCAGAAAA
The DNA here is from genome assembly GCF_028021215.1 of Eschrichtius robustus. NCBI lineage: Eukaryota > Metazoa > Chordata > Mammalia > Artiodactyla > Eschrichtiidae > Eschrichtius > Eschrichtius robustus. Next base: position 69,476,049 of record NC_090827.1, on the reverse strand, counting down.
AGCTTTTGACAAAATTCAACAGTGATTTATGATAAAAACCCTCCAGAAAGTAGGCATAGAGGGAACTTACCTCAACATAATAAAGGCCATATATGACAAAACCACAGCCAACATTGCTCTCAATGGTGAAAAACTGAAACCATTTCCACTAAGATCAGGAACAAGCCAAGGTTGCCCACTCTCACCACTATTATTCAACAGAGCTTTGGAAGTTTTAGCCACAGCAAAGAGAAGAAAAAGAAATAAAAGGAATCCAAATCGGTAAAGAAGAAGTAAAACTGTCACTGTTTGCAGGGGAAATCATACTATACATAGAGAATCCTAATGATGCTGCCAGAAAACTACTAGAGCTAATCAGTGAATTTGGTAAAGTAGCAGGATACAAAATTAATGCACAGAAATCTATTGCATTCTTATAGAGTAATGAAAAATCTGAAAGAGAAATTAAGGAAACACTCCCATTTACCATTGCAACAAAAAAAATAAAATACCTAGGAATAAACCTACCTAAGGAGACAAAAAAAATGTATGCAGAAAAGTATAAGACACTGATGAAAGAAACCAAAGATGATACAAACAGAGGGAGAGGTATACCACATTCTTGGATTGGAAGAATCAGCATTGTATAGATGACTACACTACCGAAAGCAATCTACAGATTCAATGCAATCCCCGTCAAACTACCAATGGTATTTTTCACAGAACTAGAACCAAAAATTTCACAATTTGTATGGAAACACAAAAGACCCCAAAGAGCCAAAGCAATCTTGAGAAAGGAAAACAGAGCTGGAGGAATCAGGCTCCCTGGTTTCAGACTATACTACAAAGCTACAATAATCAAGACAGTATGGTACTGGCACAAAAACAGAAATATAGATCAATGGAACAGGATAGAAAGCCCAGAGATAAACCCAGGCACATATGGTCACCTTATCTTTGATAAAGGAAGCAAGAATATACAATGGAGAAAAGACAGCTTCTTCAATAAGTGGTTCTGGGAAAGCTGCACAGCTACATGTAAAAGAATGAAATTAGAACACTCCCTAACACCATATACAAAAATAAACTCAAAATGCATTAAAGACCTAAATGTAAGGCCAGACACTATCAAACTCTTAGAGGAAAACATAGTCAGTACACTCTATGACATAAATCACAGCAAGATGCTTTTTGACCCACCTACTAGAGGAATGGAAATAAAAACAAAAATAAACAAATGGGACCTAATGAAGCTTTTGCTTTTAAAAGCTTTTGCACAGCAAAGGAAACCATAAACAAGACAAAAAGACAACCCTCAGAATGGGAGAAAATATTTGCAAACTAATCAATGGACAAATGACTACTCTCCAAAATATATAAACAACTCACACAGCTCAATATCAAAAAAACAAAAAACCCAATCCAAAAATAGGCAGAAGACCTAAAAAGATATTTCTCCAAAGAAGATATACAGATTGCCAACAAACACATGAAAGGATGGTCAATATCACTAATCATTACAGAAATGCAAATCAAAACTACAATGAGGTATCACCTCACAGTGGTTAGAATGGCCATCATCAAAAAGTCTACAATCAATAAATGCTGGAGAGGGTGTTGAGAAAAGGGAACCTCTTGTTAGTTGGTGGGAATGTAAATTGATACAGCCTCTCTGGAGAACAGTATGGAGATCCCCTAAGAAACTAAAAATAGAACTACCATATGACCCAGCGATCCCACTACTGGGCACATACCCTGAGAAAATCATAAATCAAAAAGAGTCATGTACCACAATGTTCATTGCAGCACTATTTACAATAGCCAGGACATGGAACCAACCTAAGTGTATATTGACAGATGAATGGATAAAGAAGGTGTGGCACATATAATACAATGGAATATTACTCAGCCATAAAAAGAAACAAAATTGAGTCATTTGTAGTGAGGTGGGTGGACCTAGAGTCTGTCATACAGAGTGAAGTAAGTTAGAAAGGGAAAGACAAATACTGTATTCTAACACATATATATGGAATCTAAAAAAAAAATGGTTCGGAAGAACCTAGGGACAGGACAGGAATAAAGATGTAGACATGGAGAGTGGACTTGAGGATACAGGGTTGGGGGGTGGTGGGCTGGGATGAGGTGAGAGAGTGGCATGGACATATATACACTACCAAATGTAGAATGGATGGCTGGTGGGAAGCAGCTGCATAGCACAGGGAGATCAGCTCAGTGCTAGAGGGGTGGGATAGGGAGGGTGTGGGGGAGACACAAGAGGGAGGGGCTATGGGGATATGTGTATACATATGGCTGACTCAGTTTGTTATACAGCAGAAGCTAACACACCATTGTAGAGTAATTATACTCTAATAAAGATGTTGAAAAAAATAGAAAAGTGAATATCATTTGAGCAAAAGGCCACAGGGAAGTACTGAAGAAACATAAACTAAAGGGGCTGATATTACTTACGACAGAATAATTTTGAAGTGGTAAATATATCTTTGCCAATTTCTAAAGATGTATGGGGCAGGAGGCTGTAAACCTTAGTCAAAAACCTCTTAGAAACAATGTAAATTTTTTCTTATTTCCCTACTACTGAAGAAGGAAGGACTTGAGTTCACAGTCTGCCAGGGAGACATCAGTGTTTGCCAGTGAACACATTAGGTTTTCAATAAAATTGCTATAATAATGTGATCTGAATAGACATTTTTACCCCCCAAAAAAATACGAGATGGCCAACCGGCACATGAAAAGATGTTCAACATCCCTAATTATTAGGGAAATGCAAATGAAAACTGCAATATCACCTCACACCTGTCAGAACAGCTATTATTAAAAAGACAACAAATAACAAGTGTTAAAGAGGATATGGAGAAAAAAGGAACCCTCAAATACTGTTGGTGGTAATGTAAGTTGGTGCAGCCACTTTGGAAAAGAGTTTGGAGACTCCTTAAAAAATTAAGAATAAAACTACCATATGATCCAATGATTCCACTGCTGGGTATTTATCTGAAAAATGCAAAAACACTAATTCAGAATGATATATGCACACCTATGTTTATCGCAGCATTATTTGCAATAGCCAAGGCATGGAAACAACCTAAGTTCCCCTGGACAGATGAATGGATAAAGAAGATTTTATATATATATATATAAATATATATATATATACACACACACACACACACACACACACACATACACACACACATACATTGGAATACTGCTCAGCCATAAAAAAGATAAAGTCTTGCCATTTGCAAGAACATGGATAGACCTTGAGAGTATTATGCTAAATGAAATGTCAGACAGAAAAAAACAAACTATATGATTTCACTCATGCACAAAATATTAAAATAAGTAAATGAATAAATGAACAAGCCAAACCAAACAAAAACAAACACATAGATACAGAGGACAGAGTAGTGGTTACCAAAGTGAAGGGAGAAGTCAACAGTATAGTCACAAATAGAAACTATTTTGGTGGTGAGCTTAGTGTAGTGTAAACAGAAATCAAAATATAATGTACAAGTGAAACTTATATGATGCTATAAACCAATGTTACCTCATGTAAAAGAAAAGAAAAAACAAATATTCCACTTTAAAGGATTGGTGGGATTTTTACCTACCAAACACTCATTCGTTGTTCGAGAAATGCAGAATATTAGTGACACAGTGGAAAATAATTCAGCAAATTTTCACATAGTTAAACATGCAACTAATGATCCAGCAATTCTACTTCTATGTATCCACACAAGATAAATGAAAACACACAAAAGCCAGTAGGCCAAGAATGGTTCCAAACCAGAATAGCCCAGGGTTCATCAACTGATGAATAGATGAACAAAAAGTAATATATCCATACAATTAGAAAATCCTCAGGAGTGACAGTGAATGAAGTGTATTAAACACAAAAATATAAATTAATTTCAAAAATAGTGTGCTAGGAAATAGAATGAAGGCAAAAAATATTAATACAGTGTGATGCCATGTATATGAAATTCCATCTTTGCAGATCATTAGTTGCCTGGGCTGAGAATGAGTGATTCTAAGAAATATAAGGAAACTTTCAGCAGTGATGAGATTCTGTAAAACTTGATTATAATGGTTTTTAAGGCTTTATGGATTTTTCATTTACCAAAATTCATTTATGGTATGTGAAAATTACCTCACAAAAAATTACCTGTATGAAAATAGTACAATTTCTATTACATACATGTACTCTAATGATGGTGCCATTTTGAAAAGAGATCTCAGTTTGTGTGATTGTTGTCAGGTATTATTTCATTATTGCAGAAGGCATAAAATCAGCATCACGACGATAATGATGATGATGATGATGATTGCAAACATAAAATATAGTTACTTACATATTTACTTACTATGTGACGGGCCCATTTAATTTTTATGGCAGTCATGAAAAATGTACTATCATTATATTCATTTTACAGATGAAACTGAGGCACCAAACTATTAATTTATTCATTCAAAGTTGCACAGCAACAAGTTGTAGACCTGCCATGTGGACCCAGTGCCCCTGTCTCTAGGGTCTATGCTCTAGTCTACACTACTAAGCTATTTGTCCATTATGTAACAATGGTCCACCAATCATAATGTAAAAGAGAAGTACAATAGCACTGTATTTAGAGAGATATAAAATTACCAATAAAGGAAGGTTTATTAATTCAGAATCAAAGAAATTAAGAAAAGTCAGGTATGTAATTACAGCAGAAATCTCTATTATGCATTCCTTTGAGGCATTATTTTTCTTATCACCTAGAAACTGTGAGTAGACAAAATATTGGGTTGGCCAAAAAGTTCATTCAAGTTTTTCATAGGATCATATGGAAAAACACAAATGAACTTTTTGGCCAATCCAATACTTCAGGGAAGATGTAGGCAGCCTTGTGAGGAAACTTCACCCTATTATCAAGACTGAGACCTATTGCTCATAAAATAATCCAATATCACTTTTTTCATTCATATTTAGTGAAATGTAAGTATTTCTGTAAGTAAAGTTTAACTTTGTAATGCACTTCTATGTCAGTTGAGAACTCTTTTCCTAAATATATCCACATAAATGTTACTTTGAAAGAAATACATAGCAAGGAGAATTCACAATATACTGTTGAGCACCGGTCTGCTATTCAAGATGACAGTATAGTCAAATATAAGAAATAATTCCATAGATTCAGGTAATATCATAGCTCTCGTATGCCTGCATACATTATGAATAATAGCTGTAGGTCACAGAGCTTTTAAAATGCGCATTGGTTTTGGAAAGTTAACTCCTGTTCTTAGAACTTCTGACAAAAATCTTCACAAAGTTTTTCATGAAACGTTTCATATGGGATGAGATAAAGTTTATATCATTAAAAAAACTATTTCAATATTGCTTTCTGTTTTACTAAATTGCATTTACATCACAATATTCCAAGGCAAGTAGATCTGATGATGAGAAACCAAGAACATATGAATTCAACAAATTAACATTTCTCTCTTTAGTTCACAAATATTCAATAAAAGCTTAATTTATTTTCAAATGTCTCTGCTCCTTTATTCGCTCATGTGAGAATACATTGAATTAAACATCTAAGTGTTTGATAACAAGTAATAAACTAGCTTTTTAAAGAATACTTTACAGAAGCAAACACAAATAAAACTAAAATTATTTGAAAGCAATAGATACTCTAGAGAATTAAGATGATTTACACTACTTAAGCAAAATAAAAATATGAGTTTTGAAAAGTAAATGACTTCATCCAGAATATAAATTTTCTTTTTCAAAATGTTTGTTCAGAAAACCATTTGACATTTTTATCAATTTATGGACCTTCAGTTGAGAGTTTTCAAAATAACATTGCATCCAAGGAAACATTAAATAGGAAGATATATCAGAAATGCTGCACAATCATAAATTTATTTCAGAATTGGTATTTTTTATCATACTCACCAGGCAGAAAGAATGCTTTAAAGTTTTATTTTGACACTATCACTATAAAAGGCCAGACTATAAATTCTAAATAATTGCCTTCAAAGTTCCAAGCTCACAACCATTTTCCAAGCTTCGTACATCAATAAGTTTTGCAGTCGGTTTTGTACTGTGCGATATTTGCATTATCTTTTTCCCTTTTGCATTCTCTTCTCTGTAGCTTTTATTTATCTCTCTGCTTCTCATTTGATTAGAGCATTTAGTTCAGTATATTGAAAAACTTTAATTTCCAATCCTTTTTAAAATGTTATATCAAATATGTTTATCCACATACTCCAGTATCTATTATATTGAAAACTTAATCTCTCAATTCTTTAGCAAGGCATTTAAGATTTAATTTTTGTAAAACACTGATGTGGTATGTTCAGGGCCCTGTGTTATACAACTATAGCAGGCTTCTCACATAGGAGTTTACACAACTAGTAGCCTCTGAGCTCTGTAGTCCAGAGATTTCTTGGCCCTTAGTTCATTACATAATTTTCTTCTGCCTTCCTCAACTCTTTCTAGAAAATAAATAATCAAAGTATTATGTAAATATATTTTCTCCTAAACATACTAATTTCCCAAGTAAAGAAAACAGCACTCTAGGGGAAAAACAAAACAAAATATATTGCCTCAAGTACATAAAAATATGCTCAATACATAATAAAATATTATTATTTACTCTCCAATATACCACTTATTTTCCTCATAGGGCTTACAGTGTTCTTCACACAGTTGATTATGTAACCTTTTGGTGATGAAGAGAAGCATCCTTGAATTTCTACATGGAGGCTACAAAGACAGTGGTGTATTTTCAAACAAGATTCTAAAGGGCCAAGCCTGGATAGAGTCAATAAGATAACAGGTCATTAAATCTTTGACCCAGAGCTGAGTTCTTAAACAAACTTAGCTGATAAACATGTACATTTTACCCATACTTTGGCTGCTCATATTATACATATATATGTGTGTGTGTGTGTGGGTATATGGGCACATACGTACTCTTTCTTTCCTTCTTTGGACTTTGTTAATGCAGGTCTATTTTGTGTTGTAATGAAATCAAATCTCTGTGTTCATAAAGCTCAGGCCAAACCATAGATTATAACAATTACATTCAAATAAATAAAATATGAAAAGATTTTTATAACCTTCCAGTCATTTCTGGTACTACTCAACATAGAATTTTTTCCTTTAAATTGTTTGCTTTTTTTCTAAATTCATTAATTCTTGACTAAACTTTATAGGCCTGATTAAGTCTTTTACCTCTTTATACAGGAGGTAAAATAAATCTAACATTTTTGACAAAAGTACAGTGAGACGGCAAACAATATATTATTTATCCATTCAACAATTGTTTATTAGGAACATAGTCTGTGACAGACACATTGAACGCTATTACCAAAGAAGTTTATTTTACTAATTCCATGATTTCAAACTATAATATATATGTGGTACATATATATATGTATAATATATATGTGTTTGTGTACATATTTATTTTGTTTTTCTAAGTACAGAAAACATTTTAAAAAATAAAGTTAATAATGACTTAAAATGCAAGAAAATTCAAAAAAATATAAATGGATAGAGTTATAGGTAAAAATCCCTGCTCAGTATAAATAGTATAAATGAAATCGAGTGAAATAAAATTGAGGGGTTTTGGCCCAGCCCCCAATTTTCATCTCATTCACAAATGAGCAGCAGTCCTCTGAACAATAATAGTAGCTTAAGAGGAAAACAAACCTCAAAACTTTGATGCTTACATTCCTAATAATTCTCACACTATTTGAGAGTAAACTTTAAAATTATTACTCATAAACATTTGATTCATTGTTAATCTTTGGTAACCAGAAATATTATTATGAAATATTTTGTTTATGTTTCATAACTATGTTTATGAAATCCTCAGTAGTTCTACCCCCAAATATAATTTAAGCTCTGGGAACCCAAAGTAAAATAATTATTCCTGCTATTCAGGAAATTCCTTAGATTCAGGTTTTCACCTGATAGAAGATAATATCCTGTATCTTCCATGGCTAGATCATCCTGGGGTAATTAAGCTCCAAACTCAAGTCAATGAATATTGGAATCTACTTAAGTGAACGAAGTGATAGAAAAAGAGTAGATTGGTTTTTCTTTTTATAATGCCAATTACTGTGCCCTTGAACTCCTTCAGCAACAGGCAATTCACTCTCTTGTTGATGGTAACTTCTCTATTTAGATATCAACGAGAATTTGAAACCTTTGCTTATTGTGAACTGAAGTCGCCCTGAAGTTTTCATCCATTAGTAATAGTTCTTTGCTTTAAGTTACCAGAGAAAAAGTTGAATATCTTAGCCAAGCTACCGATATTTGTATATTTGAAAACAACTCCAATACCCCTTCTTTACTGAAGCATAATGAGGTCTTTGACTTTATTATATGAGAATATTCTGAATTTTCATCAGAATTGGTCAATTCTAAATTTTGTTTTATGTCCCTATTAAAGTATGATTCCCAGAACTCTTCATATCAGATAAAATTATATTGAAAAACCAAATTGAAGTTAGCAGTTCCAAAATTTTGACTAATTAAATTGGATATTTTTCAACATTCTGATTATATTTTGCTTATTTAAGCAGCATAGAGTTTCCAAAAGCCTATGCAAATTGGCATGTGGATCAGAACAGTAATTTACAAGCTTAAGTGTGAACTTTCATTGAATCATATTTACTTCAATATGAAGATGCTGTAGTTGCAAGTCCTTCCTTAAGAGAAGGAAAATATTACAAATGTGCATATGAATCTGCTTATCCTGAATGCTGCCTTCCATTAAATGTGACAGGCACATTACTTCACTGAATTTTTAATCATCACGTGGAGAACTGCTCAGTGCATTCTGCATCTGTTAGGTTCAGGCACTCCAAATCACTAACTCTGCTAATATGATTTGCCTTTATAAGTGTCTGCATCAGTAAAAGGGCAAGTACAGTTTAAACCTGTTCTGAGGGAAAATAAGTAAATTTTATCTCTTTCTCTTATTTCCTGTCAGATATTACATTTTAATATTAATTCACTAAGTTATACAATTAAAAAATATATTTCACACATGTCCAAAGCGTAAGTTTGTAACCTACTTGTTAAATGAAAAATTTTTTTCTAGTGTAATCACATACCAATCTTAAAATCTGGGTTTTAAAGTGTTATGAACTTGAACTATTACAAATTTCTTTGAAGTATTATGAATTTATAATCTTACAAATATAAACATTTTGTACTACTGTAACTAAAACTTGTTCTTTAGTGAACTGATGGAGGAAATGCACTATTGTTGTCCTTATGCACTATTGTTGCACTATTGTTGCCCAAGTAGTCAGACATAGAAGCCAAATGCTCATTATCTTAGCCTCTTATCTCTCACTGAGACCAAGCCAGTGGCTTTCTAACTGGTTTCCCTGCTCCAAGTGTTGCTTTAAATTCATTCACCTTTTTAAAGCATAAAACCTAGCATGTCATGTCCTCTCTTAAAATAAATCAATAAATTCCTATCTCCTAGAAGACAGTGTCCTGGCATTCTTGCAGGCATCTAAAGTGCGACATGAACTCTTTCTTGTTCCCATTCCCAGTTTATCTATCAAGATGGAACAGGCTGCCTTTGATTGACCCACTCCTTGTATTCCATGCTGTTAACCTGGAATACGAAGGCCATTTCCATCAGTGCATCCAAATGCAGTGCATGCATTTCCAATGCATCCTTTGGCCTACCTGCCTTTTAATATTTAGTTTCAATATTCTCATCTATTTATCTATCTATGCATATATGTGTACTGTAGTACTATTTAGTGAAAAAAATCTGAGTGTAAATGGATCTGTGCAGTTCAAGCCCATGTTTTTCAAAGATCAACAGGTATTCATATATACATATACATGTATAGATACACACACACACACACACACACGAAAGAGAGAGAGAGAGAATTTTCCAACAGGTACTTGACTGTTCCATAGCATCTACTCTGATCTTGTTCCAATCACTTCCTTTATTAGAAACCAAAGTCTATATTTTAAAAAATAAATCTATTCATGTCACTAGAATCCTTCAATGGTTTCCCAATATTTTCACGAAAATGACAAATGCACTGCAAGTTGTTCGCACAGTGTGTTCATTACCTACTATTCTTCTAGTTCTCTTAGCTTTTACTCTCCAAAACTCCTCCTGTAGCCACATATGCTTTCTTTTACTTCCAAATGCCTCGGGTGACCATTTGTTCCTTTTTCCAATTAAATTCTCACATTACACCTGTTTTGTAATGTTGTGTGATACAGCATTTGACTTGAATGTATTATTTTAATATTTTGTAATATTTAATTACAATGTTAAATTTTAACTAAATCATGCCAAAGAATTAAATAAGAAGAATAAGATATGGATAAATTCTAAATTTTCTTAGAAACATACTAAAGAGAGAAAGTTCAGAAGTAATAGTTAAGTAATTTAGCTCTCCACTAAAAGCAGTTCGTAATTTCAGAAAAAGTCACAGTGCCTGCATCATTATCATTTGGCACCTAAATACCACCCAGCAATATTTTGCCCTTTGGCAGATGTCATAAAATGTAGTTACCTTCTTGATTTAATTTCACAGAGTCAATTTAACGTGCCAAAAAACAGCGAGAAAAGTGAGGGAAATATAGTCTTAATTTAAACACAACAGCAAACGATAGACAAACACAATGTTCTTTAATTACATAATTTAGGTATGTATTGCAAAAAAAAAAATCTAAGATTCAAGTAAGAGAAACGATGCTTCTTTGGGCAGCTCATATCACAATCAAATATATAAAAACATCAACCAGTACAGAATTGCAAAAGAATACACTCTAAAACAAAGATCATCTTTCTGTGACTAAGATCCAGAGACTTATATGACAGCATCAGCATTCTGTCGTGTCCTGACAAGGACGAAAAAAGCCTAATCAAAATGTTCTTGGATAATTTTACAAGTAGACCATCCAATTACCTGAGGCTATATGTCCATTCATTGTCAAAGTAAATGAACAAAAAATTTCACTGCTTACTAATATAAAACATTTTATTCGATGTTCTTTATTATCTTCATTATAAAGGAAACTACTGTGAATAAATACAGATTTGGAAAAAGACTTTATTGTCTTTAAATCAAGTAACCTCAATATTCTTGTTTTGCTACTCTCTGGTTTTTCAGCCTTTAGCAGGTCAAATTGACTTCCACTTATGAACTAGCAACTAATTGGTTCATATATAATTGACTACATCCTTAGACAAATTTTAAACCTCAGTTTACCCATAATCATTATATAAATTTCAAGTAATGGTAATATTCTAACCACTAATGAATCCTCTCATTCATATATAAAATGATGTGTCATAACTGACATTCAATATAATATCATTTAAAGACTTGAATGTTTCTGATGAAGTCTCTAGTTTATGTTATAGAGATGTGCACAGCTGCAGAGCTCCAATTTTAGGAAAGACCCTGTCTTATGAGAGATCTGCTAACACACTGCCCAGCCTCTGTCCCTCAGGGAGACATTGTTTTCATTATCCTTGTTAGGAAGTTAACTAATCTGTCCACTGGCCTAGAATGAGACACTTGTGTTTATTTTCTAAGGCTGTTTTCCATGTAAATATCTTTAAATTTGAAAAGATAATCCCAGACAAAAACTGTCACAAAATGCTTAGAAGTGCCATTGAGAATCCCTTCATCTAGCAAGCTGAAATTTAAAAATTAAGAGCTGGTTTAAGGTCTATAAATAAATTATTTGTTTTCTTTTATAGCGTTCTACAATGAAATCAAGGATTATTTAAGTGCCAGATGTGACAGACATTGTCAACGTAATATTTACAAAAAAAAAAAAAAAAGAAGGTGAAGCTACTGTGATTTTAGTCATTAAGATATAATGAAAACAAGTTTTGAAAATAGTTCCAGAACATACAGCATTTGTAAAAGACTATTCATGAAGAGTATTTTTGAAAATTGATAATGGGTATATTATAATTATAATTTCAAGAACTATTTTTTCTTTAGAACATGTAATTTATCCTATATATTTAACTTGGTCTAACAAAGCACAATAATTAATTTTAAGAGAGATTTGGATAAAATATCGGTATTTTGATTGTCAAATAGTTCTATATTCTAAATATTTGGGGAGCATAAAAGATATACAGCTATTAAAGGAAATTACTTAACATCTCAATACCTTAGTTATTATCTCATCATAACATTCTGAAATGTCGAACCAAATTCAAGGGAATCAAATGTCTTACCCAACACCAAATTTTACAAACTATTTTAAGAACAAAACAAGATAAAAACACAAATATGGCATTTCTTTCTAAGGGAGCCTAATTCTTCAGATGAAACATCTTAACTGTTCCATTCTCCCTACTGGGAATTTTCAAAGTGACATGCTAACATTTACATAGGTATATGTATTTTCAGAAGTTTCCGAAAGCTGTTCTCCTCTAAAGTGTACCAGGGCTCCTTGGAGAAATGAGTGATTCTAGGGCTGGGGCAGAAATTTTCCAAAATGAGTCTGGGACATACTGTACCTGAATATAAAGAAATTCTCAAAGACCATATCAAATAGACACAGATATTAGCTTGAAGAGGTTTTCACTGGACAAATCTAGGACAATTTGACCACAAAAATAATAGTTACAGAACGTAATTCATTGAATAAAATAGGACACCATGAGTCCATAGTGATAGAAATTAACAAATAAATAAATTAAGAGATAAATGGGAGAGAAAGTCTCTTGTTTCCAGAAAGATAACAGTAAATAAATGTAGAAAAGATGATAGAAATAGAAATTCACCCTATGACAACTGTCACAGGGATGGCTGATTTCTGGAATCATTAATAGTTATACTGAACTTGTTGTGTGGAGGCTTGATGAGCAAAAATATACATACAATTTCAAAATATCTTTCAGTCAAACACTTATATACAAGGCGAAAATGGGACTCTATGAAAGAGACACCTAATAGAAACCACATCATCAGTGTAAGGATATGTCAACATTTTTTGTACCTAATGTGATGGGCTCAGAAGAACACATTATCAATGATGTTGCATTTCTGCCAAAAATGCATGTGCTGAGTCTGGACAAGAGGAAATGTCATCTTATGAAATTATTTCAAAATAAATTATGAATGAAGGGCAATCAAAATTTTATTATTAACAATTTTGTTGAGTAGCCATGTTGGGACATATTTTGCAATACATGTATTTGTAATTTTAAGATATTTGAGCCATTAAAAGAAAAACAATAAAATTCTAACTTAAAATGTATAACTGAGTAATTAGTTTAGACTTATTTTTTTAACAGATTTTAATTTTTAGAGCAGTGTTAGGTTCACAGCAAAACTGAGCAGAAAGTACACAAAGTCCCCATATACCCCTCTCCCGACACATGCAAAACCACCACTATCACCATCCTGCACAAGGCTGAGACATTGGTTATAACTGATGAACCTACACTGACACATCATTATCATTCAAATTCCATAATTAACATTAGAGTTCACTCTTGGTATTTCAAATTCTATGCATTTGAACAAATTTACAGTAACATATATCCACTATTATAGTATCATACAGAATAGTTTCATTGCCCTAAAAATCTCTGTGCTCTACCTATTCATTCCTCCCTACCTACAGTCGGTAATCTTTTTACTGTTTTTATAGTTTTGCCTTTCCAGAATGTTATATAATGAGAACCATACAGTGAGTAGACATTTCAGACTGGCTTTTTTTTTTTTAAACCTAGGAAACATCTTTCTCTCTCCTATACTCACAACGACCACATAACAAATTATCCAGACCAGTGCACTGTTTTTTGTTTTTATTTTTCCCCAGTTTTATTGAGATAAAATTGACTTATAGCACTCTATAAGCTTAACATGTACAACATAATGATTTGTCTTACATATGTCATAAAATGACGACCTCAATAAATTTAGTGAACATCCATCATCTCATATAGATACAACATTAAAGGGCTTCCCTGGTGGTGCAGTGGTTAAGAATCCACCTGCCAACTCAGGGGACACAGGTTCAAGCCCTGGTCCGGGAAGATCCCATATGCCGTGGAGCAACTAAGCCTGTGCCCACAAGTACTGAGCCTGTGCTCTAGAGCCTGCGAGCCACAACTACTGAAGCCCATGCGCCTAGAGCCCGTGCCTCACAACAAGAGAAGCCATCGCAATGAGAGGCCCGCGCACGGCAACAAAGAGTAGCCCCTGCTCACCACAACTAGAGAAACCCCGCACAGAGCCCGCATGCAGCAACGAAGACCCAATGCAGCCAAAAGTAAATAAATAAAATAGATACAACATTAAAGGAGTAAAAAATGTTTTCCTTGTAATGAGAACTCCTAGGATTTACTCTCTTAAAAGTTTTCATACATAACATACAGCAGTGTTAATTATCTTTATTATTTTGTTTGTTATATCCCTAGAACTTATTTATCTTATAACTGGAAGTTTGTACATATTGACTACCTTCATCTAATCTGCCCTTCCCCAAACCCCTGTCTCTGATAACCACAAATCTGATCTCTTTTTCTACAAGTCTGTTTATTTGTTTTTGAAGTATAATTGATCTACAATACAAGTTACTGGTACACAACATAGTAATTTGATATTTCTACATATTTCAAAATGATCACTGCAAGTCTAGTTGTCATCTGTCACCATAAAAAGATATTACATAATTATTGACTATATTCCCCACACTGTATATTTCATACCTGTGAATCATATATTTTGTAACTGAAAGTTTGTACTTTCAGATTGGCTTCTTTTACTTAGTAATATGTATATAAGTTTCTCCATGACTTCTCATGGCTTGATAATACATTTCTCTTTAGTGTTGAGTATTCTATTGTTTGGACATACAGTTTATTTTTCCATTCACCTACTAAATAACATCTTTGGTTGCTTCCAAGTTTTGCTAATTATGAATAAAGCTGCTAAAAACATCCATGTGGGCATAAGTTTTCAGCCCCTTTGGGTAAATACCAAAAAGTGCAAGCACTACATGACATGGTAAAAGTATGTTTAGTTTTTATATGTAAAGATAATACCTAGTTTTAGTTTATAAAAAATATTGCCAAACTGTCTTCCATAGTGGCTGTACCATCTTGCATTCCCAATAGCAATGAATGGGAGCTCCTGTTGCTCCACTTTTTGTCAGCATTTGGTGTTATCAGTGTTCTGGATTTTGGCCATTCTAACAGATAGTAGTATATCATTGTTCTAGTTTCCGTTTCCCTGATAGAATATTATGTGGAACACCTTTTCATATGCTTATCTGTCTTCGTATATCTTACTTGATGAGTGTCTGTTACGGTCTTTGGTCCATTTTATAGTTGGGTTGTTTCTTTTCTTTTCTTTTCTTTTTTTCTTCCCACAAACTTTTATTAAGAGTCAAATAAGTGGTAGGAATTGTGCTAGGCCCCCTAGGATCCAAGGAACCAGATTCAATCTCTAACCTCCAGATGCTCACAGGTTAGTGGGTCAGACACAGGAGAAACAAATACTGCAGATATGAATGCTAGCCAGTCCAGATGAGGTGCCATTTAACCAAACAAAGGTAAGGGCTATTATATGGTCACCCTAGAAATGCTTCACCAACAACAAGTAAAAAAGTAGGGAAAATCCTGCCAGGCAATCCCAACCAGCAACTGGCTCATTATTTTTGCCCAGATATGCATGGGTGTTGCAGCCTCTGGGTTGTTTAATTTTCTTATCATTGAATTATGAGTTGTTTGTATATTTTGGATATCAGACCTTCATCAGATATGTTTTTTGCAAATATTTTCTCCTAGCTTGTGGCTTGTCTTTTTATTTTCTTGACAATGTTCTGCAGAGTTTTTAATTTTAATGAAGTCAAACTCATCAATTATTTCTTTTATGGTTCTTGCTTAGGTGTGATACCTTAAGAAGTCATCACCATATAGTCATCACCTATGTCTTCTTTTATCTTCTAAGAGTTTTATAATTCTTTGTTTTACATCTAGGTCTATAAATGTACATTTAACTCATTTTGAGTTAATTTTTGTGAAAAGTGTAAGGTCTGTGTCTAGATTCATTTTTTTTTTGCATGTGGATGTCCAGTTCTTTCAGTACAATTTGTTAAAAATACTATCTTTTGTCCATTGTGTTGCCTTTGTTCCTTTGTCAAAGAATAGTTGCCTATATTTATGTGAGTATATTTCTGGGCCGTGAATTCAGTTCCATTTGTCTATTTATATATTTTTTCACCAATACTATACCTTGTAGTTGGAAGACTGACATTACCCAACTTCAAGACTTAATTATTCAAGTGGAAAAATTAATAATTTCTAAATGACTCACATTTAGAGAAAAACCAGCCATCTTCATCTCTTGAGTGAGAAATTATCTCTGGAGGTCACTCTTTTCTAACAATATTGTCTTTTACAATCTATTCTCTTAAATTATGTATAAGAAACTTTGGAATGTACTCTTTCAATAGGTTTCCATTAGTCATAACCTAGGTGAAAATGAGTAATATGTTCTAATTTACTAGGTAAAAGAAATTAGCTTAATTTTCACATGCAGTGAATAAGTAAGAGCCCATAAAAATAGCAAATTCTTCAGAATAAGAAAAATGTTTGATGTTAAGCCTTTAATTGGCTCTTCATGAGAAAAACATTTTAGACTGTTAATGGTTTTCACTGATGCAATATACTGAGAACTATAAAATAATAGTTATTATAAATTTAATTATAAATTTGTTACATAAAGTTGTTATTATAAAATTTTAAAGGAGCAAAAGCACCCTCAACAGCCATCAACATATTAAATTCCACTTGAGGAGAGGAAATAAATTACAATTGTTCTACTCTTCACTGTATCATAAACTTTATTTGTCTTCAAAATTTTTTAAATCAAATAATTTACCAACCAGATCCCTTTACCCCCTTAAAATCAGGTTGTGATCTTGGTGATAAATTAAAATATTTAGAGATGCACAATAGTTGTCCTAAAAAGGTACCACATATGTAAATGTGACACAGACTTTTCTCAGCTAATTTTAGCCTGTAAAATTAGGATGAGGCAAAAGAAAAAGCAAAGAAAAAAGACGTGGTGGAAGAAAATGAGAAAGAGAAAATGGGACAGAAAGAAGAAGAGATAAAAGGTTTGTTTGGTTTTAAGTAAAAATAAAAGACGTTTTTCATTTTCACCAAGAACTTTATTGAACAGCGTATTCACTAACCAAACAAACTTTTTGGCCAACCCAATAGAAGAGAATCAAAAGGAGAAAGTGAAAATTGAAAAGCAGGAGAAAGTAGAAGAGTATATGGTATAAAAAGGAATAGGAGAAAGTGAAGTGGGAGAAAGACACGAGAGAAAGAAGAGTAAGGAGTGGAGGAAAGGAAAATGAAGGAGAAAGACGAAAAGGAAGGCAAATAAGAAACAGAAAAATGGGTGTGGGAAGAAGGTAAAAGAGGAGTAGAAAAGAAGGAAGAAGAGTAGAAAATAATAAAGAAAAAGGAATTACTGAAAGAAGTTCCACAAAATAAAATAAACAAAAAGTGTGCTGTAATATATGCTAATATTTCCATAAGGACGAGGAAGCTAAAAGAAAAAGTCTTTTTTGAATAGAGTAGAATCACAACTCTGGAAAATTATTTACTCCTTGTCTTGTTACCTAATCTTTTTCTCTTTATTCTTAATTCATTAACATTAATTCATTGATAAGTAAATCAAAATCGATTTGTACATAGAAGTGTTGTATGGTTTAAAATTACCCTGTACCTTTGTATTTATGCATTTTCTCTTGGCCTAATATAGTGTCCTTTAATTTTATTTGTTGAATGTGCCAAAGTATGTTTATGTTTTGCCCTTTTGAAAGAACCAGATTTTGCTTTAGTAACCTATTCTATTTTTTTTTTACAACTTTTATATATTGAAATAATTATAAACTTAAAGAGAGTTGTAAAGATAGCATGCCTCACCCAGCTTCCCCTAAGGGGTTACCATCTTACATATGCATGGTGTAATTACCAAATGTAATTATGATTAAATAAATTAAAGATTTTATTCCAGTTTCCCAGGTTGTTTTTTTTTTTTTACAAATATCCTTCTTCTGCTTCAGAATCCAATCCAGGATATTACATTGCATTAAGTTGTTGAGTCTTCTTCATCTCCTTCAAACTCTAACAGTTCTGCATTCTCTCCTTTTCTGTATTCATGACTTGGCACTTCTTAAAAGTACCAGATAAGTAAACATAAACAAATCCAACTGAGGGTAGAGGATCACTGAGATAGATTTGTCTTATGTTTATGTATGATTAAGCTGTAGTTATGCAATTTGGGAAGAACATCACAGAAGAGATGTGCCCTCATAATATCACAGCAGGGGGTGTATATTATCAATATGTTTATTACTGGTGGTATTAACATTGATCACTCGGTTAAGATGGTGTTAACCAGGTTTTTCCTTTTTTTTCCTTTCTACGTTCTATTAGTTAGAAGTGAGTCACTAAGTCCAGCCCAAAATAAAAAGAGCCATTAAGCTCTACCTGCCAGAGGGAAGAGTATCAAATAATTTGTTGACATTGTGTTAAATCTACCACCAGAATTAATATATTTGGGGGGAAGAAAGGATATGTTGAGGTTCTACAAATATCTATTTTTCTTCAAGTGTTTGCTCACTAATTTCAGCATTCATTGTTGCATCATGATAGCAGCATTAATGCGGGTTTCTAGTGGTGATTTCTTTTTTATTTCCTTTATTCTTTCTACATTTATTAATTGGAATTTTTCCGTAAGGAAGAGTTATTTATTAATTCCCATTCATTTATTTATTTAATCACTTACGAATATCCATATGCAGTCATGGATGGTTTTTTGTTTTTTTGTTTATAGTGTAATAGTATTGTATCACTCAAATTGTTCCAGCTTTGCCCATTGGGAGCTGAGATCTCTTTTCATTTAGCTCCTGGGTCTTTTGGGAACTCCAATCTCCATTATCTTCCTTCTCCTTTTTCTCCTTTCTCCTCCTTCTTCTTTTAACACTTTCTTACTTTCTGACACAATGAAATGCTCTAGACTCACCTTGTATTTTCCATGTTCCAGCCCTAGAATAAATCAGTTATCCAGAGAGCCTGGTTCTTTTTATTGGAGAATGGTATTTTGAAATCTAGGTCTGGGCACTAGGTTTGCTAAATACTACTGAGTTTCTGTATTTTTAGGCCTTCTCAGATGACAGAACTAGTCAGTGCATGCATGGATACTAAACAATGTGTATACACATATCCATCTGTACACATATCTCTGTATTTATATACATACGTTTATCCATGAATTCATTTAAACACATATGAATTCATATCAAAATCTCTGACTTCAAGCCAGCACCACAGAATTTGCCACAGAGGTCATTCTAGCATTCCCCCCTCCACTTGCTTGTTTGTTATTTTTACCCCTGACAGTGATAAACCTAGTTATGATTATCTATACTGTATTTACTTATTCATTCAAATGTAGTACAAGAAAATAGTTACAGGATTGCTAAGCTATACTCCTGTTAGAAAAACATTTATCACCTAAGAGCAGAGGGTGCCCTCTTCTCCATCCTGGTAAATATGAAAAAGAATGTAAATAAATATTAAGCATCTATTTTAAAATTCTTATAAAGTCTAAACATGACAATATAGAAATAATATATATGGAAACATTTTGTGTGTAAGTAGAAAAGTAAGAAATTAAATTAAAATGCTCTAGAGTTATTTTCCTTTTCAGAGGGAAGATACAGATAATAATGTCAAACCTAGGTAAGTATATTTGTTATATTTTTCAGACTAATTAATAAAAGAATAATAACAGAGTATATAATTTCCAAACCGATAGCAAAAAATAGTGAAAAATGACCCACCAACCCTCCAAAAGAGCAAAAACAACAACAAAAACAAAAATGAGGTAAGATAGTAGATAAAAATATGACTATGTGAGTAATGACATATTGTAAATAGCTTAAAAGATTCTTTGAAAGAAATAAAGACTGCCAGACAAAATTAAAAGAACCCAAATTTATGTCATTTACAAAATATATATCTAGTATATAAGAATAGAGAGTGTTTTACATTGTATAAATTAAATACAGAAAAATAATTTTATCTTCATATGAGTTTTTACAGCATCTAAGTTTTTTTAAGAGTTGTTCAAATTTAAGAAATTGTGTTCAAACTAAACAACTTTAAAGGTCTCTGAAGACTAATTTATTTAAATACTCTGCTTTCCTTGCTGCTTATGTAGAGTGCTAAATGCAAATAGAGCATTAGCACATACTTATATAAAACATTAAGGGAATTAATGATTTGTTTTACATTCTGTGTGGCTCTCTTTTTTTTTAAATATTAGAAATATTTAAACTCCGTAATTAGATTGCCTTACTATACTGAAACTGAGAATGCATACTGCATAGATTTGTGTCAACCTAATCTAAATTTGGGGGAACAAAAGCACTTTAATTAATGGCTCTGTATTTATCTATCTTAAAGTAGAGTTCACTGCCTCAGTAACTTCAAAAACACGGTGATTTCTACTAGCATATAAACAAGTTTGAGGCATATAAAGACAACTGATGATTGCTATTATAACCATAGACTCAAGTGTCAATAAATAATGCTATTATTATCAACTGTCATTAAGAACGTTTTTAAAATAAGGGAAATAACTCAATATTTTAGTATATAACAGATAAAAATAATTGTTTTCCTTCTGATTTCCTGCATAGAACTTTTCTTGAAGTCCAATAGTGAGTTAAAACCTTTCTAAAATCTAGAGAAAATAGGTGCTAAAATTTTGTAAGCACCTGAATTATTTATTAGTGACTATAACTGCAGGAGGCCTATCTGAATATTTTTAAATGTTCATGTTATATGAATTATATTTAGAGGCAAGATAGATCCATTGCATTGTTCCAATTTATTATGCTTATGCAAGCATGTATATGATATTTTGTTGAAAAAAAATCTCAGAATATACATTCCAACAAATTCCTTTATATAACATATTAAAATGTGTTACACATAAGCAGAAAAATAAATACTGTCATATTGGTTACTCAGTTTAACTCTTAATCATCTCACTGATTTTGAAGTTTAATCTAATTAGCATAAGAGAATTATGTACCTAAGATAATAACTTAAAGAAAACAAAATAAATGGTCAAAATTTTGATGATTAGTATTATAGAAGTGTTTTGCTATATGGTAAAATAAATATGGCAGTGATTCTACCTAGGTTTGAATAATTATAATAGGTAATTTTGTACCTTGTTTCCTCGGTCTCTTAAGAGAAATATCATTAGTTGGATTCTTAAAAATGTGTGGTATTTCATTGTGGCTGAATATAAAATTATTAACTATATTCCTTAGATGACTGAAAACATAACTTATTTTCTTAAATTATTAAAATTCTTAAACTTCAAACAGAGTCCTTACATTTTCTGAAAAATAAAATACCATGAGATTTCTTTTGTTTGCATATGAAGATGAAACATTAAGCCTGGAATATATATATATATATATATATATATATATATATATATATATATATATATATATATATATATATATATAGGATTAATGATCTACTCTTTCTGGCAGGAAAAATATGAAAGAAACACAATTTTACATTAAATACATGTTTTAGTTCTTAAGAAACAGGTAAATTCATATTATATTAATTTATTCACATATGTATTATCTCCCTATAAACATTTGTTTTTTAAAATATGTACACCATTTTCCATCAAATTAGGATTTTGAATTGCACTGCCCTGTCAATCAACAGCGTAGCTCTATAATTTTTTCTAGCTTTCAATTCTGTTGAACTTTGGTGAAAAACTGGAAGCTGTATTAGGCTAACACTAGAAGCTGGCCTATAAAGCTTGCTCATATTTGATTTTATTCTTTCTAAAAGATAAAAACATCTAAGGCAAATTCCATATTTAAGAACATATCAGAAGAATTCAGGTAAATCTAAAGCAATCAAATTCAGCAGTTACAATTTATCATTTTTTCTGTGCCAAAGTTTATAACACATATGTTTATACATCATTAAATAATGTCATACCTAAATATATCATTAATTTGAAAAACCAAAAATTGGCATTCAGTTATTTCAGAGCTATATTGCATTCTATTCAGTAAGTTCAGCTTCACAAACAAGTATCCTTTGTCACAGGCACTGTGTCTATCAGTGGCTTTTTTAACCTAATGGGTGTCCTGATAATGGTCTTTAGAAGTAAAACCAAAGATTTGGGGAAGGAAGGAAACCCATCTCCTTTATCTCAAAGCAATGAAAACACCACGACCTATATATTCAAATATACTTGCATGAACACTTACAGATATTAAAATTCCTGCCCTGAAATTTATATACAAATATTCTTGCTAATTTAAAAAAAAATTATATAAACTTATATCCCAAATGAAATGTTCCAATAATTTATGAATTTAGTCTTAATTGAACCTTTATTTTTAGCAATCAGGAGAAAAATATGTCACACAGGTGTATAGTTACAAGAGTTGTCAGCAGTGTCATGAATCAACCATTCCATCTTTAAAGTGGAATCCCAATGCAAGATATCCTGGTAAACAATTTTCTGTCATGTGAAAAGAGAAATTAAGTGAGTCATTTATGTTTAGAAATTTGGCTGGTTTTACCCAGATTGAGCAACTGAGCAAAGAAACATGCCAAAGGCAGAGATGGGAACCTGTAATTCTATGCACTTATTTTCCCCAGAGACCATGATCATGAATAAGCGAGCCAGGCATTTCCCTTTGTCTTGCATTCTGCCAACCCATCTTCTGAACACATCATCTCACTGTGCAGCCAAGTTATAAGACCATCTGGTGCACGTAGCATTCCAGAAAACTGTGAGATTCTGGGAAACGGTGGTCTCTAAATGCCTGAATAAAACACTCTCACCTAAGCTAATAACTTGACAATTGTATGTTCATCCAAATGTAGATCATTATATTTAATTTTTGACCTTAATATCTGCATATGTAGGTATGTATACATATGTGTATGTGTGTGTATCTTTATGGGAGTTGAGGCTCTCATAAAACAACCTTGTGTAACTTGTTAAAAGATCTGAATCCTAAATATCTAGTCCACAAACATATAGGATAATAGTATTTTCAGGAAACTCATTTCACCTCACAAAACTGCTCTTAATTAAGAAAGTGATAAATGGAACTCTTAATCTCCCACCTCCAAATATCTCCTTAATGATGTCTTCTCAATTTCAGTACATGGCAATGTATTTTGGTCTAGTTGTTTGGCCAAAACTTTGGAGTTTTACTTATTTCTTCTCTTTCTCACATACCCTACATTCAATTATCAGCAAAAACTTTCATTTCAATTTTGAAACATAACTACTTACTGACTTGCTATTTCTCTGACCCTACTCCTCATGATCTCTTGTTTGGAAATATTGCAGTTGTCTCCCAGCTCGTCTTCATGACATTACACCTACTCCTCTAAAGCCTATTCTTTTTTTTATTTTTTATTTTTAAGTGTTTTTATTGATGTTTACTTTTATTTTATTTATTTATTTTTTAAATTTTTAGCCACGTTGTGCGGCATGTGGGATCTTAGTTCCCCAACCAGAGATCGAACCCTCGCCCCCTGCATTGGAAGGCTGACTCTTAACCACTGAACCACCAGGGAAATCCCGAGGCCTATTCTTGACACAGTAGCCAGACGACTCCATTCAAATGTGAGTCAGATCAAGCCACTCTTCAATTTAAGTGCTCCAAATACTTGCCATATTAACCAACTAAAAGGTTAATAATTGCCCATAAGTTAGTAAATAACTCTATCTCTACTAACTCTCTGACCTCAATTCCTATAACATTCCCTGGAATTATTTTCTTCAAAGCTTCATTTCTCTGCAACCAGCAAGCCATTCACAATCCTGCCCCAAAAGCTGTTGATCCACCTGCCTGAAATAATTCTTTCTTACACTCCTTAAGTCACTGCTCAAAAACCATAATATCAGAGAAGTCTTTTCACATCACTCTATAAAGAAGTAATTCTTATTCGCTGTCCTTCTAACTGCCTTGCCTAACTGAATTTTTCTTCATAGCACTAATTTTCTGACATATCATTTACATAATTTATTAAATTTAAGACATTATTAATTATAAGAAATTCTATTAGTTTATGTAGTACTAAGACAAAAAAGAGCTCACAGTTAAACTACGACAAATGGCTTTCTCATCACTTAAACATTTCATTTTATACTTTAAAAAGAGGTCTTATATACATACTCATATATATGTTTAATCATTTATTTACTCTTGTGCATATATTAATAGGAAAATAAACTGGTAAACAGATTTCTAAAACTTTTTCTTATTCAGAGTCATATATTCCAGAAACATTTTCTGATTCAGTATTTCTAATGTCCCAATTTTTCCATTCAATGACATACTTTGTGACATCAAGAAATATGAAGATGTGTCATTTCTTGAGAGTGCCCTTCTCAGTCCCTGTGACTTTCTTCAAAACAGCTGACCCAGTGTTTATACTGCTACTCTCTTTATCTTATTCTAGGATGATGTTTCTGGGCCCAATCCTCACAGAACACTTTGTGCAAGTCAGTTATTGCTACATGGAAAACAACCAAAATACCTAAGTGACAAACAACACTGAAGTCCCTTGGCAAATTCAGCATCAGTAGGATGGAGACATGTGTTCCTCTCATAGAGACCAGGAACCGTTATGGTAGTATGGGGTGATAGTGACAAGGAGATTATTATTTGCTGAACAATAATTATAGCTATATAACATAATGGTAGTACTTTTAGGATCTTTCCTTTGAGTTGGTCACATTCTCCAGTGAATGTTCTTCTGATCTTCTCAGTAATGGGTAGAGGCCTGGTTGCTAGAGTTTGAGAGAGAAATGCATAAAATTCCTCCAAGTCTTTACATTCAATATATTGCCTTTCTCTTAATAATCGTATTTTAGTGTAGTCCCTATATCTTTGATTGTGTCTGGTGTCCCCAGATCCAAAGAGTCTCTGTTTCACTCACTCTAGAAAATAAAACCTCAGGCTTCTGTCCCACTATGTGAAGTGGATTGATCTGTGCATACACTGTTTATGACATAGACTTTCAAACAATCCTGTTTTTATCTTTTGCTTCATCTCTACTTACAGTGAAAGCTGGTTGAATCACTTAGCTTTTTGCTCTGTCACAAATCACTTAAAATATCACACATTTATTTGCCCATGATTCTGAGCTCAATAGTTTAGGTGGAGCTCCATTACAATGGCTTATTTCTGATGCACGTGTTATTGGTTGGCCTTCTTGTTGTTTGTACCTCAGCTGGACCAACTCTCCATGTGATATCTCGTTCTTTAGCACAGACCTGTTCACTCGTCAGCAGCATTTCAAGAGGACACTAGTGGTAGCTGCATGGTCTCTTGCGCCTATGCTCAATAATTACCACTACATACATGGCCATTAGCAGTCTACCATACTGGTACATCAGATTCTGGACATTAGGACGCTTGTGTGAAAGAAATCAGATATTTCTCAGATTTTCCCACCAAAAATTTTAGTTTCTTATGTCTCTTAACACAGTTTCCACTTATCCAATAGAGTTTTCACACTTCTATCAGTTTGTTTCTGCTGTCTTCTCTGCTACTGTTAGTCCTTCTGGGTTTAAGCCACCTTCCATACCCCAAATTAGCAAAGAACAAAAACCTCTGAGTATCTCATTTATTTTAGTAGACTCCAGGGAGGAAGCAGATTTAAAGTTTGTGTTTAATTCAACATCCTTAATCTGAAGACACTATACCACTCCTTTATCTGGAAAATTCCTGTTGAGCCTTCAAAATTCTACCTTGTGGTTCCCACTTCAGTGAAAATTTTCTTAACCACCTCACAGATGGATGTGATCACTTTTCTTTTTTTAATTTATAGGTTTATTTACAACTTTATTATTTATTTACTACTCTACATTAAAACTACATTAACAAAAAGGCATGGTGGTTAAAAGTGCAGGCTTTGGAGCCAGACTGCCTGGGTTCAAATCTCAACTCTACCACTTACTAGGTATATGACCTAGGCACATTTTCTAAGCTCTTAGTACCTGCCTTCATTTCTCATAGGGTTGTTTTCAGTGTTAAAGAATTAATCCATGTAATTACTTAGAACAATGCCTGGCACATATTGGGAGGTCAATAAGTGCTATTTATTATTACTATATATTTGTCTCTGAGACCAGAATATGAGCTAATTATGTGTAAGAATCACATATTACTCAACTTTGCATCCCTAGTGGGGTGCTGTGTCATCACTCTGTATTTGCTGCACAAATAAGGAAATATCTCAGTACTCATGCATCTCACAAAGCCTCCTGTATAACCCTATTCTCTCATCTTGTAATTGACCTGGAATCCTTTGTCAGAGAGAACAAATATGGCACCCATTTGTCCTATCAATATCCTAAATGCTTCATTTCCAAACATTTTGTATACTTAATTTCTGGTAGGCCTGATCTAGGCACAGGAAGTAAATGTGGGCATGAATGAGAGACCAACCCCTCTCCTACATTTATAAGTAATTTTATGTGTAGTAATTGAAATTTACGCTGTCACTATGCCAGGCTCTGAGGATACAAAATCATTCTTTCCTAATACCTAATTATCAACCCCTCATACTCAAAGATCCGGAGGTGCCTTCTGGTTTCCCTTATTAAATGTTTTATTCAAGAGCACAGACATAATTCTCTCTCAAACTGATTGGCAATTTACTCACGTCATTTAGATGGTCAATAAGATCAAATGTCCATAAGGATGTTCATCATCAAGAGTAACACCTTTAAACGTTTGAGCATAACTTGGGTATATAATATTTTATTTAACCCTATCATCTTGTGAGGTGGATGTATCTCCCCAACTTACAGAGTAAGGAACACAGACTCACAGAGATAAGTGACCTGCCAAAACTGATGAGTAAAGGAAAGGAAATTTTACCCCTTAGTTTTCTGTGAGCATTTGGGAAGTATTTTAATTGGAGTACTAGGGGAATTGCAGGTCCTTCAGGAGAGGCAAATTGTATGCCCAAAGAATGTTTCATTAAAATATTGAATTAATGTGGGCTTAGTGTTTGGGTATCTTTTTCACTGTGCTTAGAACAGTGTTCACACAGCAAACCACTTGGTAAGTATTTGCTGAATACTGAATGAATGGATAATTTGAAGAGTATTTAAGATAACCACTAATTCTGTTCCTCTGGTTGCTTCATCAAAATCGTTTCTTAATGGACCCTGTTATGGGCTGAATTGTCTTCCCCCAAAATTCATATATTAAAACCCTCACCATCAGTATATCAGAATGTGATCTTATTTGGAGTCTTTATATAGGTACTCAAGTTAAAACGAGGTCTTTAGGGTGTCCTTAATCCAATACTACTGTTATTCTAATAGAAAGAGAAAATTTGGAGACAGACACACAAACATAATGTGAGGACAATGTGAACAGACATAGGGAGAGGATGGCCAGGAAGGAGGCCTGGAACAGATTCTTCCTTCACTGCCCTTAGAAGGAACCAACTCTGCTAACATCTTGATTCTGGACTTTAGTCTCTAGAAGTATTAGAAGATAAAATCACCAGTCTGTGATACTTCGTTACTACAACAAATCTAGCCATTTCTCACTACTCTGCCTCTCCTCCTCTGTTGCCAGCTGCCATCAACTCTTGCCAAGATTATTCAGTTGTCTCTTAACTGATCTCCAAGTTTCTATCCTTTTTCTTCTAAATCTATTTTCCAAAGAATAGCCATATTATTCCTTTGAATGTATGTCACATTCATGTTACTCCTCAAAACTTTTAATATGATAAAAAACAAAGTTCTTATTATGGAGGATAAGACCATACATTATTAAGGCCTCTGCTTTCTCTCTGACCTCACCTATCCTTTGTTCCTTCACCCATTTCTAGGCTCTGCCCCACCAGTACTGGCCTCCTTTCTCTTCCTTTTACGTGCTAATCATGTGTTTGGCTCTGGGCTTTGCACTTATTGTTCTGTCTCCCTGTATGCTCACCCTTGAGATCTCTGAAATGCCTCTTCCTTTCACTCCCTTCAAGTTTCTGTTCAAACATCACTTTGTCAATCAAGTCTCTATTGACCACACGCTATAAAATAGCACCTCAGTCTCTCATAATTCTCCATTTCACTCACCTAAATTTATTTCTCTCCAAAGTACTTATCTCTTTCTGACATAGTATATGAAGATTTAAACAATTCATAAAGAAATAAAGCAATACTTTAATATTATCTACAGTATTTTATCACATATGAATTGAAAATATTATTAAATTTAAAAGGAAAAATGAATATTTATGTACCATTTTTTGGAATAAGCACTGTGGGTTCTTAACTCCTAGAAAGATGAAATAAAACTCAGATACTGCCATTTGGTTGCTTTTGTTGCAGGAAGGGGGACCACTTCCAGGACCTGAGAGTGGGCTCATGTCTAACACTCGGAAATGAATTGTCCAAGGAGACACATGTTGACACAGCAAGAGACTTTATTGGGAAGGGGCGCCCGGGCAGAGAGCAGCAGGGTCAGGGAACCCAGGAGAACTGCTCTGCTACGTGGCTTGCAGTCTCAGGTTTTATGGTGATGGGGTTAGTTTCCGGGTTGTCTCTGGCCAATCATTCTAACTCAGGGTCCTTCCTGGTGTCACTCGCATCGCTCAGGCAAGATGGATTCCAGGGAGAGTTGACCTCTCCCTGTACAGTTTTTTGTTCTAAACTTGTATAAATAACAATTGTGTAATGTGTCTCCCTTTTACCTTGTATCAGTTGCTTCAGCCTACATTATAAATAAAGAACTAGAAAAAAAAAAAAAAGGAGTTTGGTAGGACACATGGACTGGTGTCCTCTCTCCGTTTGACCTTTCCCGAATTCTTCCGGTTTGTGGTAGCTTGTTAGTTCCGCCTTCCTTACCAGGACCTCCTGGTGTAAGATAACTCATGCTAGTGGCTACTATCTTGCCTGGCCAGGGCAGGTGGTTTTGGTCAGTGGTTCTTCTAACACTTGATTGGCTAAGACAAAAAGAAGCCAAGATGCTTTCTAATGATTTTGTTTTATTCACCTCTTTGGATTTAAAACCTGGAAAAAAGTTTGAAAATACATATTATCTTTCTAAATAGTTACTGCAGAGTAGTATAACTATGAAAAACATCTGTTACCACACAATCTGTTTTAAATAGTTTTTATTTTCTAACACTGATTGGAGTAGGTTTCTAGAATTTCTTCACATTTTCTCATCTTCCTTTGAGTGTAGCAGCCATGCTTTAGTTGAATTTTATTCTCCAAATGATATAATTTTTTAATGAATTTATGTAAATTCATTTAAAAAATAATCTCATTACTGTGTGGAAATTAAACTATTTGTTTTACTACTTTACTTCATTTTTGCCAAGTGCATATGAATAAGCAAGTCCAAATAAACTTTTGCTTTTTTTTTTTGCTAAAAATCCCTATTTTGACTCCTCTGTGTGAATCATGAGGTCTCCTATTACCTATGTTAAAATAATTGCATTTTTATTATGTAATTCCACTCTATTCATACTTGTCTCTGGCAATGCTGGATAAAAAATTAAGATGGTAATGCATTTATGTTGAAATTAAATAACCTAGAAAATATCAGCATTTTCTTGAAAGAAAGCTTGCCAAAACCAATTTTTCAAAAACACTACATTAAAAATTACTTAATTGCAGTGACTTCTTAAATATAAAACTGTCTAGTGAAAGTTAAATTTTTTCTTTTCTTTCTGCATTTTAACATAAAAAAAATGACTAAAATGATATAAAACGGATCTTTCACCAAAGCATGCCAACCAAGTGTAAATTAAATTTTGTTTTTGTTTGGTTTAAAGGATTGACTTCCACTTACAATCCATAATATTTGTATCTCAACATATATCTAATTTTGTCTAACTATTGTGGGTTTTGCACATTCGACTCTGAAAAACTTAT
This sequence comes from Eschrichtius robustus, assembly GCF_028021215.1. Taxonomy (NCBI): domain Eukaryota; kingdom Metazoa; phylum Chordata; class Mammalia; order Artiodactyla; family Eschrichtiidae; genus Eschrichtius; species Eschrichtius robustus. Next base: position 69,446,025 of record NC_090827.1, on the reverse strand, counting down.
GGAGAATTTTAATTGGCCTGATATAGCATGAGAAAAGTAAATTTATAAAACTTCAATTTTTACTGATACAGAATTGAAACAACTGCATTTGTTAAAGTGACATGCTATTTTACCTATTGTGTGACACACTGTAAGAAACTGTGCTTCTACTATCCTACTCCTTCACATGGAGCTTTAAAAAGAATTAATATAATCCACATTGTTATCACATAACAGTGCTATTTTGTAGCTGGTTGAGGCTCCTCACTGCTTTGAAAATGGTTTCAAGGGATATAAAAACGTCCAACTGTAAGAGCAATGGCAGTCATAGTTGAATAGCTATCAATGCTTTAGGAAGTAAATGAAAACATCCAACAGACAGTACTTCTAAAAGTCAAAGGATATTCAACCTCTTTTTTAGCGTACTTAGCCAAACACTGCTATGATGATGTCTTTAAAAATTCCTATTTTTACATCACTTCATTTAGGCTGTTTTGTCATTTTATGTTTCTTTTTCACACTGAAGACAAGACCTTTTACATATATTTGAAAGAAACATTATTTTAATTATACACAAAAGTTCTTTAAAAACACCTTGCAGCATCACAGGAAATAAAATTCAGTCACTCTTCCAATGAAAAAACATTATTCAAGATGGCCATTATGCAACTCTAAATGTAAGATTGTAGTAGTTTTCTAGGCAATTCAGTTTTTCTTTAAAAAATCAAATTTCCTGCTTGGTGTTGAAACGAATTACTAGGTCCAAGAAAAAGCTGCTTCTACCCAGGGTGCCACATATGCAAACTGAAACTTAGATAACTTTCGTGTCCCTGTAAACCCTCTGTTTGACCAGGAACACCAGTAAGTCCCCTACATATGAACCCTCAAGTTGTGAACTTTCAAAGATGCAAACATGAATCTGGTTCCAGCAAGGAACCAGAACCTGTGCCATCAACGTCAGGCATGAGTGAAACTGCAGCTTGGCTTCCATCTGCTATTGCTGACCATCCTTCAGCTCTACCATCTCCCACTTCCACTCCCTCCTCCAGTCAGTAACTCTTCTTGCCTGTTCACTTGATGCCAGCACCTGTATGCCAGCTGTTGTACTGTACTACTGTACTTTTCAAGGTACTATACTGTGAGATTAAAAATGTTTTATTTTTTGTTTGTTTGTTTTTTATGTATTATTTGTGTGAAAAGTATTATAAACTTATTAGAATACAGTACTATATAGCCAATCGTGTTAGTTGGGTACCTAGGCTAACTTTGTTGAACTTAACGAACAAATTGGACTTACAAATGTGCTCTTGGAATGGAACTTGTTCATATGCAGGGAACTTACTGTATCCAGTCCACCAATCCCCAAAGGCCAAGCCAGCTCTGAGCCTTCTCACCCCAAATATGGTTGACTATGTGACCCCAACCAATCAGATATTTTATATTTTTTCTTCCTTATTCTTTATTCTTTATCCTATACGAGCTTCCTTTTTGCATTTCTCCAGATGGAGACTGCCCACTTCATGAAGTGTCAAATAGTTTGTTTGTATCATTTAACTTGTTTTCTTTAATCAATTTTTTACCGTTTTGGTGAAGAGGAATGAAATCCAAAGCTGACTGCTAATGGCCTATGGGAAAGTATGAAGTGAAGATACATGAAAGGTATAGAGAGATGGACTAACATAAGTATAATGAAATTTCCAGAAGGAAGATAGAGAGAGAATGCTGATATAACAACATTTTTTAAGAATAAATACATTCTTATATACTTAAAGCACAGTAAATCCTAAGAAGCATAGATAAATGTAAACCTATGCCTATTTTACTTGTAAAATTGCATATCAAAGTTATAGAGATTATTTTCAAAGTAACAAGTGCAAAAGTTTGGTTGTCTTCAAAGATTACTTTTAACAGCAATAATTGAAGCCAAAGCCAGTGGGAAATACTTTCAGAGGGAAACTAATGGTGTACCTAGAATTCCATAAACAATGTGTGAAATTATATTTCAAAAATATGAAATTATTACATTTTCAGATTTTTTTAAAAACTGTGTTATTTAATAAACAAATATTAAGATAAAGGAAATCATCCCAAGAAAAAGGTTATGAAAGAATAAAAAGATAGAGAATAAAGAAATACAGTACACATGTACAAGTTCATCTAGGCAAAAAGGTGGGCCAAAAATATAGAGCTCAAACGTTAGCCAATAAGAGCATGTAAACTGAAGGGTAGAGATTGGAGTGAAAGTATTTATCTTTTTTTTTTTTTTTCAAAGATCAAAGTAGAGTTTATAATACAAAGGTGTGAATGCTGCTTACACTAAGCTTATAATTTTCCTTACCTATCTAAAGTTAGTTTTATCTACTTTGTAAAGAATATAATTAGCATTCTGTGCACTTAGTACGGTTTCAGCTTGTGATTCACTGCTAAGTTCTCTTGATACATTCAAATGCATCAGAAATTTGGATAGTGTCATCCTTAATAGAAATTTCTACTTGGAGCCTTTTTGATTGGTTTCAATCTGATCTCTGCCTCTTTTGCCTATCTCTTTTCCCCAAATCTCCATTGATTCTTCTCATACTGGAGAGTCTTTTTACCTCTTTTGGGCTCAATCCCCTGCACACTCATTGTTCAATTTCCTCTTTGTTTACTTTTTTTTTTTTGAAATGTACATTCTCCAGTCACTTTAGGAGAATAGGAATGTCTGAATTTGAGCTCCCTGGAAAAAGTGTGAAAGGCACAAATTAAGATATTAGCTGTTATTTTTCCTAAATTTTACCCCCCATTCTCTTCAATCCCAAATCAAGAGATCTCCCTCCTTCTCTTTCTCCAGGGCAAGTGTCACCTCAGGGAGCAATCCATAGGAGTAAAACTACTTAACATGTGTGTGGCTACTATAGCCTGGATATTTGTGCACTCCACAAAATCCACATGTTGAAATCTTAATCCTCATGTAATAGAATTAAGGCGATGGGGCCCTTAGGAGGTGATTAGGTCCCCTCATGAATGACTAGGTGCCCTCACGGGTGAGATTAGTGCCCTTATAAGAAGAGAAATGAGAGCTTGCTCTCTCTGCTTTCCATCATATGAGGATACAAGGAGAAGGCAGCCATCTGTCAAACAGGAAAGAGTTCTCACTAGACACTGAATCTGAGTGCATCTAGATCTTGGATTCCCAAGCCTCCAGAGCTGCAAGAAATAAATCTGTTTTTTAAGCCACCCAGTCTATGGTAATTTGTTATTGCAGCCTAAACCGACTAAGATAGTGGCTTGGGGTGGTCCTAAAGAAAAATCAGTGGTAAAAAAAATAGGTTTTTGTTGTTTTTGGAATTTCTCTTGTGTTAACTTAATTCTTTGATACATAATGGAAATTCTTTTGCTCAGCACTTTACTCCATTGGCATAAATCTTTGACAAACTCCATCACATATTTTCTCTAAAGATGGATCAAATTAGACTAGGTGAGACTAATTACTATTTACTCTAATTATTGTTTACCACAGCTGCATGTGTATTTTTCTCATTATAATGTCATTACCATAAGATAGATGTCCCCTTCTTAGGGACAACAACTGATGCATGCACATTTTCTGAAACATTAGCCTCACTTGGTTAAACTCAACAGTACTCTTACAATTTCTCTTTTTTTGTATGTGGTTCCAAGAATGGGAAATTTCTAGAATTTTCCTCTTATTTCCCCTTGATTTACCTCTTCATCTTTCCTTCCTCTGTCTCTCTCTTTCTTGCTCTCTTTTTCTTTCTCTCTCTCTCCACCTCTAGCTCTTGCTCTTGCTCTTGTTCTCTCTCACTCTCTCCTCACACCTCTCCATCCTTGACAAATTCTTTATGGTTTCTCATGAATGTAGTTACTTAATACCTGTATTTCTACAAACAAATCTTGATACTCCTCTCTCTGCTATAGAAAAGGAAGGAAACTGTTGACTAACACACTTAGGATGCTAAGGTTTAACAATGGGAAGGGGCAGTGTAGAATTTTTGTCTTATATTTGCATCTTTGAATTCTAATATAATTTCTAAATTTTTTGTAAATACTCCTCATAAATTATACTACATGATATTTCAGGGTTTGGAAAATGAAATTTAATTTTAGACATGATGAAACAGAATGCTATAGAGATAGAGCAATGGAACTAGAAACGTTTTATAAAGAGTATTAAAATATTTATACAGGTATCAATTCTATCCTCAAATAATATGCACACTTCATTTTATCTCCTCAGTTTCTAATGATAATTCTGATCTTGTAAAATACTTTGCAGAGCTGCTCTCCCCAATTCAGTGATTTTTAATCAATCAATCAGCTCTTACAATTTTCAAAACTTTGGGTGTTAAACTTTATCTACTTAAACCCAGTGAGATTAGTAGCTAGTAAAACAGGTACAAAACTATATTTTTACTAGAAGAAATAGTGGGCAGGTCTGTGTTGATATTCTTTAAAGGATGATCAAAAGGATAGTTGAAATACAATGTGAAATAATTATAGAAATAGCAGCAATTTAAGGGAAAATAAACACAAAAAATGTCCTTCTGACTCTTAGGCTCTTCTATGTGTTCCTCTGAAGAAATATATTGGTTTCTTCTAGAAACATTCTAAAAAAATTCTCAAGGTCTTTTTTTTCAATCCATATTATAGTGTTTATGGCTGCTTATTTTTTAAGTTGTTCTGAATTTTTGAGAATTGCTTTTTTACAGAAGATTATTTTAATTCTGGAGGACCATTGACCTTTTAAAGACTTTAAAATTCATGAACCTATAATATAGAAAAGTCATTGTAATAATGTCAGTACTCGATATATCTCTAGTAACATTTGAAGTGCATCTGAAATACATTATTCTTAGAGCTCTCTTTGGAAAACCTAATATCTTATATTGATATGTATATTGAATTTGGTATATTTCAGGAAGCACTTCCAAATCTATTGGAATTCCTAGGCTTGAATTTTTCAGGGGCAAAAAAAAACCCCACTTTCCTGTAGGTTTTTGGTACTTAGAACATATAGCATAAACTTTGTTCAGGCTCTTCAACTAACATATCTGCTAGTGTTATTGGGAAGAATTTAAAACATTACAAAATCTAATCTATAAAAATGTTATTTTATCTGATAAGATTTTGGATTGCAGAAAGACAATACTTGTGAATTTGAGGTAAGTTGTCAAGATTCTTTATTTCATATTTATGGACAGGTACATATAGTTATTAAAGATTTTATGATAGAAGATGGCGGGAGAGTAAGACGCAGAGATCACCTTCCTCCCCAAAAATACATCAGAAATACATCTACATGTGGAACAACTCCTACAGAACACCTACTGAACGCTGGCAGAAGACCTCAGACCTCACAAAAGGCAAGAAACTCCCCCATGTACCTGGGTAGGGCAAAAGAAAAAAGAGAAAACAGAGACAAAAGAATAGGGATGGGACCTGCACCAGTGGGAGGGAGCTGTGAAGGAGGAAAGGTTTCCACACACCAGGAAGGCCCTTCGTGGGTGGAGACTGTGGGTGGCAGAGGGGGGAAGCATCAGAGCCGCGGAGGAGAGCACAGCATCAGGGGTGCGGAGGGCAAAGCGGAGAGATTCCCGCACAGAGGATCCCTGCCGACCAGCACTCACCAGCCCGAGAGGCTTGTCTGCTCCCCCGCCGGGGCAGGCGGGGGCTGGGAGCTGAGGCTCAGGCTTCAGTCGGATCCCAGGGAGAGGACTGGGGTTGGCTGCGTGAACACGGCCTGAAGGGGGCTTGTGCGCCACGGCTAGCTGGGAGGTAGTCCGGGAAAAAGTCTGGAGCTGCCGAAGAGACAAGAGACTTTTTCTTGCCTCTTTGTTTCCTGGTGCGGGAGGAGAGGGGATTAAGAGCGCCACATAAACGAGCTCCAGAGATGGGTGTGAGTCACGGCTATCAGCACAGACCCCAGTGACGGGCATGAGACGCTAAGGCTGCTGCTGCCGCCACCAAGAAGCCTGTGTGCAAACACAGGTCACTCTCCACACCTACCCTCCTGGGAGCCTGTGCAGCCCACCACTGCCAGAGTCCCGTGATCCAGGGAAAACTCCCCAGGGAGAACACATGGACGCCTCAGGCTGGTGAAACGTCACGCCGGGCTCTGCCACTGTAGGCTCGCCCAGCACTCCATATCCCTTCCTCGCCCCGGCCTGAGTGAGCCAGAGCCACCGAATCAGCTGCTCCCTTAACCCTGTCCTGTCTGAGCGAAGAACAGATGCCCTCAGGAGACCTACACACAGAGGCAGGGCCAAGTCCAAAACTGAACCCCGGGAGGTATGCGAACAAAGAAGAGAAAGGGAAATCTCTCCCAGCAGCCTCAGGAGCAGCAGATTAAATCTCCACAATCAACTTGATGTACCCTGCATCTGTGGAATACCTGAATAGATAATGAATCATCCCAAATTGAGGAGGTGGACTTTGGGAGCAACGATATATATATATTTTTTCCCTTTTTCTCTTTTTGTGAGTGTGTATGTGTATGCTTCTGTGTGTGATTTTGGCTGTATAGCTTTGCTTTTACCATTTGTCCTAGGGTTCTGTCTGTGTGTTTTGTTATTTTTTTTATTACGCTAAAAATTTTTTTTCTTAATAAATATTTTTATTTTTCATTTCATTAACTTTATTTTATTTTACTTTCTTTTATTTTATTTTATCTTCTTCTTTCTTTCTTTCTTTTTCTTCTCCCTTTTATTCTGAGCCGTGTGGATGACAGGCTCTTGGTGCTCCAGCCAGGCGTCAGGGCTGTGCCTCTGAGGTGGGAGAGCCAAGTTCAGGACAGTGGTCCACAAGAGACCTCCCAGCTCCATGTAATATCAAACAGTGAAAATCTCCCAGAGATCTCCCTCTCAACGCCAAGACCCACCTCCACTCAACAACCAAGCAAGCTACAGTGCTGGACACCCTATGCCAAACAACAAGCAAGACAGGAACACAACCCCATCCATTAGCAGAGAGGCTGCCTAAAATCATAACAGGGCCACAGACACCCCAAAACACACCACCAGACGTGGACCTGCCCACCAGAAAGAAAGATGCAGCCTCATCCACCAGAACACAGGCACTAGTCCCCTCCACCAGGAAGACTACACAACCCACTGAACCAACCTTAGCCACTGGGGACAGACACCAAAAACAAAGGGAACTACGAACCTGCAGCCTGCAAAAAGGAGACCCCAAACACAGAAAGTTAAGCAAAATGAGAAGACAGAGAAACACACAGCAGATGAAGGAGCAAGGCAAAAACCCACCAGACCTAACAAACGAAGAGGAAATAGGCAGTCTACCTGAAAAAGAATTCAGAATAATGATAGTAAAGATGATCCAAAATCTTGGAAACAGAATGGAGAAAATACAACAAACGTTTAACAAGGACCTAGAAGAACTAAACAGCAAACAAACAGTGATGAACAACACAATAAATGAAATTAAAAATTCTATACAAGGGATCAATAGCAGAACAACTGAGGCAGAAGAACGGATAAGTGACCTGGAAGATAAAATAGTGGAAATAACTACTGCAGAGCAGAATAAAGAAAAAAGAATGAGAAGAATTGAGGACAGTCTCAGAGACCTCTGGGACAACATTAAACGCACCAACATTCGAATTATAGGGGTCCCAGAAGAAGAAAAGAAAAAGAAAGGGACTGAGAAAATATTTGAAGAGATTATAGTTGAAAACTTCCCTAATATGGGACAGAAAATAGTTAATCAAGTCCAGGAAGTGCAGAGAGTCCCATACAGGATAAATCCAATGAGAAACCCAACAAGACACATATTAATCAAACTATCAAAAACTGAATACAAAGAAAAAATATTAAAAGCAGTAAGGGAAAAGCAACAAATAACATACAAGGGAATCCCCATAAGGTTAACAGCTGATCTTTCAGCAGAAACTCTGCAAACCAGAAGGGAGCGGCAGGACATATTTAAAGTGATGAAGGAGATGAACCTACAACCAAGATTACTCTATGCAGCAAGGATCTCATTCAGATTTGATAGAGAAATTAAAACCTTTATAGACAAGCAAAAGCTAAGAGAATTCAGCAACACCAAACCAGCTTTACAACAAATGCTACAGGAACTTCTCTTGGCAGGAAACACAAGAGAAGTAAAAGACCTACAGTAACGAACCCAAAACAATTAAGAAATTGGTAATAGGAACATACATATCGATAATTACTTTAAATGTAAATGGATTAAAGGCTCCAACCAAAAGACATAGATTGGCTGAATGGATACAAAAACAAGACCCATATATTTGCTGTCTACAAGAGACCCACTTCAGACCTAGGAACACATGCAGACTGAAAGTGAGGGGATGTTAAGAGATATTCCATGCTAATGGGAATCAAAAGAAAGCTGGAGTAGCAATTCTCATATCAGACAAAATAGACTTTAAAACAAAGACGATTACAAGAGACAAGGAAGGACACTACATAATGATCAAGAGATCAATCCAAGAAGAAGATACAACAATTGTAAATGTTTATGCACCCAACATAGGAGCACCTCAATGCATAAGGCAAATACTAACAGCCATAAGAGGGATAATCGACAGGAACACGATCATAGTAGGGGACTTTAACACCCCACTTTCACAAATGGACAGATCATCCTAAGTGAAAATAAATAAGGAAAGACAGGCTTTAAATGATACATTAAATAAGATGGACTTAATTGATTTTATAGGACATTCTATCCAAAAACAACAGAATACACATTTTTCTCAAGTGCTCCTGGAACATTCTCCAGGATAGATCATATCTTGGGTCACAAATCAAGCCTTGGTAAATTTAAGAAAATTGAAAATGTATTAAGTATCTTTTCCGACCACAATGCTATGAGACTATATATCAATTACAGGAAAAAAATCCGTAAAAAACACAAACACATAGAGGCTAAACAACACACTACTTAATAACCAAGAGATCACTGAAGAAATCAAAGAAGAAATAAAAAAAATACCTAGAAACAAATGACAATGAAAACACAACGACCCAAAACCTATGGGATGCAGCAAAAGCAGTTCTAAGAGGGAAGTTTATAGCAATACAATCCTACCTTAAGAAACAAGAAACATCTCAAATAAACAACCTAACGTTACACCTAAAGCAATTAGAGAAAGAAGAACAAAAAAACCACAAAGTCAGCAGAAGGAAAGAAATCATAAAGATCAGATCAGAAATAAATGAAAAAGAAATGAAGGAGATGATAGCAAAGATCAATAACACTAAAAGCTGGTTCTTTGAGAAGATAAACAAAATTGATAAACCACTAGCCAGACTCATCAAGAAAAAAGAGAGAAGACTCAAATCAATAGAATTAGAAATGAAAAAGGAGAAGTAACAACTGACACTGCAGAAATACAAAGGACCATGAAAGATTACTACAAGCAACTATATGCCAAAAAAATGGACAACCTGGAAGAAATGGACAAATTCTTAGAAATGCACAACCTTCTGAGGCTGAAGAAATAGAAAATATGAACAGACCAATCACAAGAACTGAAATTGAAACTGTGATTAAAAATCTTCCAACAAGCAAAAGCCCAGGACCAGATGGCTTCGCAGGCTAATTCCATCAAACATTTAGAAAAGAGCTAAGACCTATCCTTCTCAAACTCTTCCAAAATATAGCAGAGGGAGGAACACTCTCAAACTCATTCTATGAGGCCACCATCACCCTGATACCAAAACCAGACAAAGATGTCACAAACAAACAAAACTACAGGCCAATATCACTGATGAACATAGATGCAAAAATCCTGAACAAAATACTAGCAAACAGAATCCAACAGCACATTAAAAGGATCATACACCATGATCAAGTGGAGTTTATCCCAGGAATGCAGGGATTCTTCAATATGCGCAAATCAATCAATGTAATACACCATCTTAACAAATTGAAGGAGAAAAACCATATGATCATCTCAAGAGATGCAGAGAAAGCTTTCGACAAAATTCAACACCCATTTATGATAAAAACACTCCAGAAAGTAGGCATAGAGGGAACTTTCCTCAATATAATAAAGGCCATATGTGAAAAACCCACAGCCAACATCGTCTTCAGTGGTGAAAAACTGAAACCGTTTCCACTAAAATCAGGAACAAGACAAGATTGCCCACTCTCACCACTATTATTCAACAGAGCTTTGGAAGTTTTAGCCACAGCAATCAGAGAAGAAAAAGAAATGAAAGGAATCCAAATTGGAAAAGAAGAAGTAAAGCTGTCACTATTTGCTAATGACATGATTTACTTGCAGAAGTAAAGCTCACACTGTTTGCAGAGAATCCTAAAGATGTTACCAGAAAACTACTCAGAGCTAATCAATGAATTTGGTAAAGTAGCAGGATACAAAATTAAAGCACAGAAATCTCTTGCATTCCTATACACTAATGATTAGAAATCTGAAAGTGAAATTAAGAAAATACTCCCATTTACCATTGCATCAAAAAGAATAAAATATCTAGGAATAAACCTACCTAAGGAGACAAAAGAGCTGTATGCAGAAAATTATAAGACACTGATGAAAGAAATTAAAGATGATACAAATACATGGAGAGATATACCATGTTCTTGGATTGGAAGAATCAACATAGTGATAATGACTCTACTACCCAAAGCAATCAACAGATTCAATGCAATCCCTATCAAACTACCACTGGCATTTTTCACAGAACTAGAACAAAAAATTTCACAATTTGTTTGGAAACACAAAAGACCCCTAATAGCCAAAGCAATCTTGAGAAAGAAAAACAGAGCTGGAGGAATCAGCCTCCCTGACTTCAGATTATACTACAAAGCTACAGTAATCAAGACAGTATGGTACTGGCACAAAAACAGAAATATAGATCAATTGAACAGGATAGAAAGCCCAGAGATAAACCCACACACATATGGTCACCCTATCTTTGATAAAGAGGCAACAATATACAGTGGAGAAAAGACAGCCTGTTCAATAAGCGGTGCTGGGAAAACTGGACAGCTACATGTAAAAGAATGAAATTAGAACACTCCATAATACTGTACACAAAATTAAACTCAAAATGGATTAAAGACCTCAATGTAAGGCCAGACATTATCAAACTCTTAGAGGAAAACATAGGGAGGACACTCTATGAGATAAATCACAGCAAGATCCTTTTTGACCCACTTCCTAGAGAAATGGAAATAAAAACATAAATAAATGGGACCTAATGAAACTTAAAAGCTTTTGCACAGCAAAGGAAACCATAAACAAGACAAAAAGACAACCCTCAGAATAGGAGAAAATATTTGCAAATGAAGCAACTGACAAAAGGTTAATCTCCAAAATTTACAAGCAGCTCATGCAGCTCAATATCAAAAAAACAAAAAACCCCATCCATGCATGGGCAGAAGACCTAAATAAACATTTCTCCAAAGAAGATATACAGATTGCCAACAAACACATGAAAGAATGCTCAACATCATTAATCATTAGAGAAATGCAAATCAAAACTACAATGTGATATCATCTCACACCTGTCAGGCTGGCCATCATCATAAAATCTACAAACAATAAATGCTGGAGAGGGTGTGGAGAAAAGGGAACCCTCTTGCACTGTTGGTGGGAATGTAAATTGATAGAGCCACTATGGAGAAGAGTATGGAGGTTTCTTAAAAAACTAAAATTAGAACTACCATACAACCCAGCAATCCCACTACTGGGCATATACCCTGAGAAATCCATAATTCAAAAAGAGTCATGTACCAAAATGTTCATTGCAGCTCTATTTACAATAACCAGGACATGGAAGCAACCTAAGTGTCCATCAACAGATGAATAAAGAAGCTGTGGCACATATATACAATGGAATATTACTCAGCCATAAAAAGAAACGAAATTGAGTTATTTGTATTGAGGTGGATGGACCTAGAGTCTGTCATACAGAGTGAAGTAAGTCAGAAAGTGAAAAACAAATACAGTATGCTAACACATATATATGGATTCTAAAAAAAAAATGGTCATGAAGAACCTAGGGGCAAGACGGGAATAAAGACGCAGACCTACTAGAGAATGGAGTTGAGGATAGGGGGAGGGGGAAGGGTAACCTGGGACAAAGAGAGAGTGGCATGGACATATATACACTACCAAACGTAAAATAGATAGCTAGTGGGAAGCTGCCGCATAGCAAAGGAAGATCATCTCGGTGCTTTGTGACCATCTAGAAGGGTGGCATAGGGAGGGTGGGAGGGAGGGAGATGCAAGAGGGAAGAGATATGGGGACATATGTATATGTATAACAGATTCACCTTGTTATAAAGCAGAAACTAACACACCATTGTAAAGCAATTATACTCCAATAAAGATGTTAAAAAAAAAAAGATTTTATGATAGGGTAGAGCTAAATCAGTGTTAGTACAGACATTGTGTTTAATATAAATATAATCCATTCAACCATGCTATTTAAAATATAAATTATATTTAAATATTTCAGAATACCTAAAAGACAGATCAGTCCTACAAAGCAGTTGATGAGAATCAGTTCTCTTGATAAGAACTGTAAAGGAATAAACTACTTTTATTTTATTCCTCTTTGGCCTGCTTCTTACAAACAGCTGCTAATCTGACATCTAACACTCCATTTTCTAATATAAAGATAGAAAACAAGGAAAAATCCAACACTCTCCAAATGCATCCCAAGAGAGTACTAACAGTATTGCCTTTATTTTCCCTTCAATATTATTTTTCCTTCCATATTCTTTATTGATAAAGAGCCTCATCAGAAGAATAAGGGAAGAGGGTAAAAACTATTTCACTGAATATTCCTTGAATTTAGTTCAAGTTTCAATCATGAAAAGCAAAGAAAAATATTTAGTACAAAAAATTTATGCAAAACAAAGACAATTAGTTTGAATGCATCCATGATAAGAGTTCTGACTTTGAACTGAAAATACACATTAAATGGGGGGCCATGGTTTCTAGTTAGCTGCTCAGGTGTTAGTTAAAAATACTGTACAGTAATCCCAAATGGTGTAGCTGAGTTCACGGTACAGAAAAAGGTAGCAGATAGTAAGATGCTAGGGCAAATGTTAATGTATAGTATTTGATCACATAAAAGCAGGTTCAAATAGGCAGAGGTTAAAAAATTACCAATATTCATTTTAAGACAGTCTTTCACCTCCTTGTTTTCCTTGCCCTTTTTTATTGTTAGTCAAAAGGAAATAGCATGAGCTCTCAATTTGAATGTCACAAAGTTTAGGATTTACTTTAATTGCTGATAATTCTGAAACTGACCCAATTAAATGCTGATTTTAAAAGTGAATGCATCCAACTTTTCCTGATTTGAGATAATGTTTATTGTATAGTTCTATTGTTTACTTTTTGTTTGTTGGTTTTAAGTAGATATTATTTAACAGAGTGTTAAATACTTTAACTTTACTCAGTGAGGTTTGTTTTCTTCCCAGCATTTATATTAAATGTTTTTTTTTTTCTGATTCTGTTAAGAAGATATCATATTTCTTTTCATTAATCTGTTAGAGTTAATTAATAAAAATTATTTTCAAAATGTTAAACTCATTGCATTCTTCTTTTTATCTAATTGGATTCAGTTTCTTAAATTTTGGTTTGTTTGGGGTTTTGCATTCATAACTATGAATAAAATAGTAATGTAATTTTCCTTTCTCTTCCTCTCCTTGTCTGATTTTTGTACCAATGTTTACAAACTTTAAGAATGATTACAAAAAAAAAAAAAGAATGATTACAGACTACTTTTTTTTGTTGTTGTTCTATTGCCTAGACAAAGAATTTGGGTAAGATGAAAATATGTCCCTTAAAATTTTGGTGAAACCGACCTATAAAACCCTCTAAATTTAATGCTTTATTAATGAAAAATATTAAAATAAGTACTTTTATTTAATAAAAAAATAAATTAAGTAAAGCTATAATGAGATTTCATTTTATTCAATTCAGTTTTGCTTGGTATTTTTGTTTAGTGACAATTTGTGTAAGATTTCACATCTTGCCTCAACTATATGTACTATTTTTTAAAGTTTCTCTATATCTTGTTGTTTATCCCTTTTTACTTACAATATTTTTGCCTTATTGTGTTTTCTCTGGATTAATCAAACCAAAGGTTTGTCTAGTTTATTACTCTTTTCAGATAATTTTGATTTCATAGATTCTCTTTAATTATTTAGTTTTATTTTAGTTTTAATCAAAATATATTCTTATTTTAAAAATTATCTGTTTTTATTGTTTAGTGTTTATTCTCTTTACCATTTTCCTGATTCCTCATTGGATACTTATTTCTTTTTTTTTATTTATAAGTTTTCAGTTCAATACATTTCCCTGAATGCACTATTTTGCTACATTCCTCAGGCTTGAGATACAGTCTTTCTACATGTGTTGCAAATAGATAGATAGATGATAGATGGATAGATATGCATGTACATACATAAGCTATATAGGCATATATATTATTTGCCAATAAGATTCGTCTTTTGACTCATGAATTAGTAAGTCCCTAATAAATAGTATTTTAAATTTTATCATTTTGTTTATTAACTTTTGATTTAATTCCATGATAATATAGCAATGTTCTCAGTGATACTTAATATTGAGGCTCTGTTGACACAATCTTTTGACCTGAGTGACATTTTTAAGAGTTTCATAAGTCTTTGAAATGAATGTTTACCCTGTAAGTGTTAGATACACATTTTTAATACAGAAATTTATTAGATAAAGCTTGATAGTTGTGAGTTGCCATAACATTACTGATTTTATATTGTTTGGCTTAATTACAATGAATGATATGTATAAATAGTACACCATTAGGTATGTACACTTAAAAAATTTTATATGATCTTCTGAAGTAGGCATTTTGTTATCAAGTACTGTTCCTGTCTACTATAGATGATGTTTTTGTCTTACAATATTCTTTTTCTGCTATAAATATAGCTATAATTGCTTTCTTTTGGTTAGTATTTGCCTGATGTAAAATTTTCCATCATTTTATTCTCAATATTTTTATGATTTTATGATTTAGATGTGTCTTTTTTAAACAGCATATAGATTTGTATGTTTTAAAACAACTCATTATTAATCTTTATCATCTAACGGTCATGTTACTCTATGTATTTTCCTTAATGACATATGCAATATCTATTCATATTTATGTTTGAGCTCATTTTTATATATTTCTTTTGTCTCTTTTTAAATTCATTTTATGAATCAATAAAATATGTTCTACTTATTTTACTGTTTCATTTCTACTGGTTTAGAAATTACACTTTCCATTTATGCTTTTTAGTGGCTAATTTAAAACGTTAAAATATACATGTATGTAATTTCCCATATCTTAATTTGAATGATATCTTGCCTATGTCTCTCGAACTTTAAAAAGATATTTAATGCATTAACTCTGGTCATCCCCCTTGAAAATTATGTTATGTATTATTGATGTCAAATCTTTCAGGATTGCCTATTTCTAATCATATATTAGCTATTAATTTATTATTATTTTAGTCAAGAATGTTGAGATGTTCCTGTGGGTTTTCAATATAATCTGTACTCCATTTTTCTCATATCTCAGAAATACTTTATGGAGAATTTATCTTAAAGTCCGCCTCATGAAATTGTTTGTTTCAAGACAGAGTCATGTGGTTCAATGTTATTCTATAAACTCACGTAGTTCACTAATTGTTAATGTGATAGATTATATCTTTAATTAATTTTTACATCTTTATCATTCTTCTTTTCTCAGACTATTAAACTAAAGTACTTTTTATAGGTTTATTTCAGAATAATAGTAACTAAGTAATATTTACTCTAAATTTGAAAAATATCTTTAGAGTTATATTATAAACTTCTACTACGCATACACAATATATCATGACTTTCCTATACTTTTTAGTCTGTCCTCTATACCATGCTCTCAAATAGCTAAGAATCCATAAGCTAAGCAAAATTTTCCCAAAAGCTTTCACTTTGTTCACCCATGCTATTATGATCCTTAAAATATTTGCATTGCAACATTATAACAGAAATTATAGGAAATATTAAGTCTCACTTTAATAAGGAAGATGAGCTCTTTTTATTGACATTCTTATTTGTTTAATTACATATCTCTTATTTTTAACCTCACTTAAGTATTGCAGAACAGGTGCTGGGATTAGAAATATTAAAGATTTCTGGACATAAGAGTTGTTTAAAGTGGATTTTTAAAAACTCATTTGAATGTACATTTATAAGACAATTTCAGAATGATTTTAACTATTTTTTTAAAATTACACAAAATACTATTTAATTATTCCAAATGTCATCTGTTAGACATACAAAGAAATTTGCCAAGGTAAATTGGTTGAATTTTCTAACTCCATGAATGCTGCACCAACACATGTAGTTGTTTCTTAAGCATGATGGCTAGCTGTTGTGATCCTCATTAAATAATGACACTATTTTGTATAATGTTTCAAAGTATTAAGTTTGGGTTTGAAAAAATGTAGCCATGTACAGCCTCTATGACTTAAGCAGATAGGCCTTATTCAACTCTTGGTGAAGTATGTTTACATCATGTGACTTTAGATACTGAATAGAACTCTGCCTAAAAACTAAAGTCAGATGTTATACAATTTATTATTATTTTAAAGTTTCAAACTTTTGCTAGGTTGCAAGTGCCTCTGATAATACAATATTTTGGGTTTCAAGTTGCTTCATTTATCCTTCAATTTGAATTTGATTCTTTGCTTCAGATTTTTCAGGAAATGAGAAAGCTAATATTCCCTCTGACGTTTGAGACAGAGAGAGGTGTGGAACCACCATTAGACTTGAAGAACTTAGAAAGTGAAAAATGGAGACAACAGAACAAAAGTTGACTTCATCAACGTCTTGTGTTTGGGAGAAACAGTGTTATTATATGATGCGTCAGAATTAGAGGCAATATGAGCTCCTCAGATAAAAGTTCCTCTGTTAGACACAATAAAAATGTTTCTCCAAAAGCCAAAATATAAAAATAAGAGTAGTATGTATTATTGATAGCCCAGTCTCCTAAGATATTGAATATAGAGTTGATCAAGATGTAAAGTTCTTACAACTGAAATATCAACAGGAAATAGTGATTTTTTTCTAAGGTTTCATATTTAATATCTACATTAGCCTGTTCGTATGTATAGCAAAGATGGTCTAGTGGGGTCTGTGGTGAAGGTGAACGGGAAAGTACATATCTCTTCTGTTTGTTCCCCTAACAGATTTACGAATATTACCTTCATTTATGTAAATGTACAAAAAGTTAAATACTGAAAAATTATTTATTTAATTAAAAATACTAAAAGCTACATAAAATTAAAAAAAAATAAATACTATACTCATTGATTTATTTAACATATATTTGGTAAATCACTATCATCAGCCATACACCGTTCCATTTATCAAAAAACATTCCCAACAGCCGTATCTCCTATGAAATAATGAAGATAATATGGTCATACTTGATTAAATGACTACTTTCCCCCCCCAAATATTGTTATATTTTCAGTGTTTTCTAAAGTTTGATACTCATATGCACAGCAGGTAACATATGAGATACTGTCATTTCAAGTACACTAAAGAGGTAAATATGCTGGGCAACATGTAACCCCTTCTTAGGGCATGGGGGCGTAAAGGAAAGGGAATCTAATGAAAGACAAAAGGTTAAGTTAAGAAGAGGGTGATAAGCAAATCCCAGGCTATGTTTTTCAGGTTCTGTGACATTGCTATAATTATAGAGTGCACATCCACACACACATACATGCATACACACACATACAGCCCCAACATACCCAGCATGAAATATCAAATTATGAAACACTGCTATACTAACAAGAGTGATGATCCCAGGGGTAAACTATGTGCTATCAGAGCATGCTTATGCCCAGATAACTGTGGAGAGCATGGCCTACTGAGGGAGTTTAGTTCACGGAGTCAAGGACCAAGTGATTTGAGAAGATTAAGGTGTAGTTTAGATTTTGACTGAGAATCAGTTCCGTCTGATGGGCTGGAAAATTTAAAGCTACATTTACAGAGTACCCTTGCAGCTAGTTTTTTTTTTTTTTTTTTTAATAGATCTTTATTGGAGTATAATTGCTTCACAATACTGTGTTAGTTTCTGGAGCACAACAAAGCGAATCAGCTATATGCATACATATGTCCCCACATCCCTGCTCTCTTGAGCCTCCCTCCCATCCTCCCTATCCCACTCTCCCTATCCCACCCCTCTAGGTCATTGCAAAGCACCGAGCCAATCTCCCTGTGCTATGCTGCTGCTTCCCACCAGCCAACTATTTTACATTTGGTAGTGTATATATATTGATGCTACTCTCATTTCGCCCCGGCTTTGCCCTCCCACCCCATGTCCTCAGGTCCATATTCTATGCCTACCTCTTTATTCCTGCCCTGAAACTAGGTTCATCAATACCATTTTTTTCCTTTTTTTTAGATTCCATATATATGCGTTGGTATACGTATTTGTTTTTCTCTGACTTACTTCACTCTGTATGACAGACTCTAGGTCCATCCACCTCACTACAAATAACTCAGTTTCATTTCTTTTTATGGCTGAGTAATATTCCATTGTATATACGTGCCACATCTTCTTTATCCATTCATCTGTCGATGGACATTTAGGTTGGTTCCATGTCCTGGCTATTGTAAATAGTGCTGCAGTAAACATTGTGGTACATGTCTCTTTTTGAATTATGGTTTTCTCAGGGTATATGCCCACTAGTGGGATTGCTGGGTCATATGGTAGTTCTATTTTTAGTTTTTAAAGGAACCTCCATACTGTTTTCCATAGTGGTTGTATCAATTTACATTTCCAACAACAGTGCAGGAGGGTTCCCTTTTCACCACACACTTTCCAGCATCTATTGTTTCTAGATTTTTTGATGATGGCCATTCTGACCAGCGTGAGGTGTTACCTCATTGCAGTTTTGATTTGCATTTCTCTAATAATTAGTGATGTTGAGCATCTTTTCATGTGCCTCTTGGCCATCTGTATGTCTTCCTTGGTGAAATGTCTATTTAGGTCTTCCGCTTATTCTTGATGCATATAAGATTCCACTAATGAGACACAATCAGATAACACTGAGTAGATGGTAGTGGAACACAGACTTTCTTTTCTCCAGTAACTGCTGGCAAAAAACCGAGAAAAGACCTGAGTATCTATTGGTGCCAGGCTCTGTGTTACAGTGTTTGGTCACCAGCAATTTTGTTGGGAGAGCCCGTTTTCAAGGCAGCAATAATGGTAGAAACAGTCCAAGTTTCCTTGTCTGGTTTGCAGCTACATTAGTGTAATTTCCACTATGCTTCAGGAAATACAGAGCCTGAGATTTGGGTGGGAGACATCTCTGATTCCTGACCCCACTCCTCCAATTCTGATTTTTTCATTTTTGGTCTCCCTCAGCATTTTTTTTTTTTTTTTTAAACCAACTCTTCCTTCCCCAATCTGTTTATTTAATTTCTTGGAAAAATCAATTTTTTTCATTCACTCTCCATAATCTGTTGTTAAAGGCACAGACTTTAAGCTTTGATAACCAAAGGCAGATAATTCAGAATTGTTATTTTGGAATTTCAGGCTCTAGTGGGTAATGAGTAATTCCTGACCAAAGTTCAAGGACAAATGAATGAGCACCACAGACCTCTTGACTCAAGATTGCATTAACAAATTTGAGAGAGTGTAGCATTTTGCAAGATAAATTATCTGAACCTTTTATAAGATGCTAAAAAGAGTCACTAATGGGAAAACAGCAACAACAACATTATTTAGAGTCAAACACTTGGTAGGACCACTGTGATGTTCTCACTGGCTATCATATTTCCATTACAGTTTAAATTTTTAAAAAAAGCAAAAAACTTTTGACTAGCCTGACAGTTACAAAATTAACATTGGAATTGATGGTTTAAGTTTATTTTTATTGCTTGAGTTTCCATCATTCTCCCTGTAGCAGGATTCTGCAGAATTTTGTCTCAGCCTAGACACTTTCCTCTTTCTAATTTTCTATAATGAAGAAAGATGAAAAGATAAAAATTAAAATTTTCTATATTTATATGTCCAATTTGATCAAGCACTGATTTGGGGGTTACTTTATTTTAGTTTGAGACTTTTTAAGCTTTACTTGGCAGATAGGCACATTGATTGAATAGACCCATCTGTTGTCCCAGCAATTAGTTGGCTTGCATCTAGATGAACCAGGCATGTATCCAATGTGAGAAGAGTCTTCTGTGGGAGGCCTTGATTATGAAAATAAGATTTAGCTTCCAAGAGAAATGCCAAATGAATCTAGGCCATAAGCCTATGAATTCATTCATGGCATTTTGGAGATTTTTCTAAGACAGACAACATTTATTCAAAATATTAATTGAAAAAAATTCATTTGTCAGAATGATATTGGCTTCAGTTTTACTTTGGGTAATTCCAAGGTGTTTTAAAACATCCAAATCACAATTGATAAACTGGGCATCATTTATTGTTATACTTCCTTGAGTTTTACTAAAGCTGAACATATTAATGTTTGTATATTTGTATAAGTATTTTAGCAGAATATTTTCATACAATTCAGCTTATAAAATCTTTTTGCTGAAACATAAGTTCAAATCGAAAAGCAGTGTAGTTCAAGTAGTCATCATCTATCTACTGTCATGTGAAAAGCAGATGAAAAAGTCATCTTTTCCACAAAATGTCTCCCCTGTTAAATAATTAGTGTATTGATTTTTTACTTTATGCTCAGGATATAAGTATAAATACCATTTTTCCTTATTGGAAAGTATCTTAACTTATATAGATTTGCTATAGCACAATAAATTCACCCACTCATTCATATAATAAGTACATATTGGAAACTAACTTTATCCTAACATCCTAGATCCAGATGATACAGTAATGTAAAGAAAACATTAAAATTTAATGAATAAGCAAACACTGCCCTTATTGAATTTAGATTCTAGTATAGATAAAGAGATAGTAAACATAATTAATAAATTACATAATTTATTACATACAAGTGTTCTGGAGAAAATAAAACAGAGAATAAAAATAGGAGTGTTAGAGAATAAAAATAAGTGTGTGTTCCAAGTTAAATAGAGTGGATACAGCTGTAACTGAGAAGGTGATAATTGAGTGAATACTAGAATGGCATAAGAGAATGAACCCTGCCAACCTGGGGAGTAGAGAGCACTAGGCAGATATTAGCAAATGCACATGTTGTGAGACAGAAGTGTGCCTGCTGAGCTAGGAGATTATCCAAGAGTCAGTCTGGTTGCATCAGTGATTATAGAGAGAGCAAGTGCAGATGAGAAAAGAGGTAACAGACTGTCACCATTACTTCGGTTTTTCACGGAGTGGGATAGGGATTATTGGAAGATCTTGAGCAGAAAAAAAGGTAAAATCTAGATTTTAAAATACAGCTATAGCTGATCTGGAGAGAAGTATGTAGAAAGGTACAGTGGTGGAAGGAGGGAGGCCAATTAGTAAGCAATCCATCTGACAGATGATAGAGACTTTGCCCACAGTGGTAGCAGTGAAAGTAGAAATAAACAGTTAGAGTCCAGATTTTTTGTAGGTAGTGCCCAAAGAATTTGCTGAAGATTGCCGAATATCAACATGCCTGAATGAAATATTTGGGTTAAAATTAATTTCCATGTGTGCCTCTTAACTGTTTTGATAGCAGAAGTGCAGGTTATTTGCATCTTTCTTCTCCCCCTAACACAGAACCCTCAACTACAGGTATTGCACTTTTGTAACCCAATTCGATGACCTACCCTATATTACAAACATGCCACATTCAGTCCTGCTAACAATTATCTCACTATTCAAACTGTACTCCTCTCCCTCCAGCTCATTTATTCAAATATCTCATTGCACAAATTCTTCAATCTCAGTAATTCTCCAACCTATAGACCTACAAAACTGTCTTCACTTCTCTTGTTGCTCAACTGAAATTACATGATTTATCATTTTAACTACTTCTTTATAAACAGCCTTAATATCAACACATTTCTCTCTCATCTCATCTTACTTTTCTAATGAAATCACAATAATGTTTCAACTCAAATGTCAATTTTCTCACTTTTGCATCTAATCAATTGGAAGTTTCTTTAAAAAAACACAACAAAATGGATTGGCATGATTAAAAATCATATCAAATAAACTCAATACCACTACTAAGCCTATAGGGATTCTATCTATTTTTTTTTCCTATTCAGGAAGAATTATTACTAGACACATATACTTCTATACTCTTACTGTCTGAGAAGATTGATTATATATACCCTTATTTCTCTAGACGAACTTACTCCTTAAATGATTCATTCATTTCCATGCTTTAAATACCATTTACATGCTGGTCATTTCCAAATTTTCATCTTTAGTCAAGACCTCTCCTTAGCTCCTAACTAATATATCCAATTGCCTACTTGGCTCCACTGAGATGTCTCATATGCAGGTCAAACTTAATTCCAAAACAAAAATGAGTGTTTCCAGCACAGGAAATCTATTTTTCTTCCCCCACAGAAACATTATTTTTCAGACAGTCAGGCCAGGTATCTAGGATTTAACACTGATTTCTCCATTTCCTCATCACCTTCTTTCTGGTTTATATAACTTAAATTATGAGACTTTTATAGTACTTGTAGCCTTAGAAAGAATGACTATAACAACTGTGTATTATATATAATGAGTGCATTAAGTTGACATATGTGTCCATCAAATGTCTCTCTGGTGTCTTCTACAATTGTTCCTTATGTAGTTCACTACTATTCCATCGTTTAGACATCCAGCTGTTTCTTTATCATTGATACTATTTTATCATCATTAACATAATATACTAGGGCTATAAGTTCCTTTGTACCATTGAATGGTAAAGACCCAATACTTGAAATTAGCACAATTATTTGAATTATTACATTCAGAACGACAATTATCAAATACGGATGTGTTATTAATACAACTGTTTGAATTAAATAAACGTAACATATAAGCTAACACTGCTCATCAAAAGTTTTCATACCACTATCTATCTGAGATGCTGTGAACTTTAGGGACCTTAATTAAATTGTCTTTTATATTAACCAGATTATCTTTTGGAAAAAATATAAATCTAAATAAAAGGCAAAATTTCATGGAAATATCTAATAAATGTGTTTTTTCATGATTAAACACATTTCAATGAAATTTAGTTAGCTTTAATATTCTACTACTGAGGTAATTAGCTTGTGAAAAGATTGAAACAAATCATACTGCACTTAAAATAGCTGATATTTCATTTTTCTTCAACTCCTTCAAGAAAAAAAAAATCATTGAATTGGTAGTATTTAACAAAGACTATATTGGTTAAAGCACCAACTTTTTGCATCGTGGCACACTTTGAGAAAGATAATTTAGGGAATATTAAGTTAGCAAAGCTGCCTGAGGCTAATAGTTGCCAGCCTAATTGACTGGTGTCCTAAATGATGAGGCCATCAACACCTTGGCACATTGGTAACTCATAACCTGTACACCAGTTTGTCACACTTTGTGGGGAGCTATGGATTATATTAAGAATACTACTATACAAACATTTTGATTACTCCTCAGAGAACTGCAACTAAATTTTTGATAGTGCAATTTCCATTATTGATTTTCTTGTTTGCTAGTTTAATGATTAGGTTTTCAGAATTTGAAAAAAAAGAAAGGTGAAATAACAATTGAGCATTTGTCTATTAAAGTCCTTTATAGAGGGTGAATATAATACCTCCTCCTAGTGTTTTCTTTTCACTTTTCTTCCTTTTTATTTAAATAAAGTTTTCAACAAAATAAACCAAAGCTTAATACTGAGGACGATTATAAAGGAAACCTTCTTATGCTCTTGGCACCTGCTAAAGTGAAGTTCCAAACATTCTTCTTTTCAATGAATAAATTTATTTTATAGTTTGCTTGTTTATAAACATCTGCATAAAATTCAGGACTGCATCATAAATACAGTATTATAAGCCATTTTTATATATTAGGTGTGGCTAAACATAAGTATTTAAAATTTTTATCATCACTAACATTAAATCATTCTAAATAAGGAAGCAATGTATGAGTTGTTAAATTTATATAATGAATTAATGCATAATTCAAATAGAATCAAATTAGCCTATTTAATAAAAGAAGTAAATTACACTGGACTAAACAGGGCCAAAATAGTGTATTAATTTTATATATCATAATAATTCTGCTTTATAAAATTATAAAATAAACTTTTCCTCATCTTTATCCCTTTTTCAAAATAACACTCTACTTATCCTTCCTTATTCTGACAAATACCTTTAAACAATACTTTTTAACCTTTGTGACTGAAAATTCATTCTTAACCTTTCCAATCACAATTTCTCCTTACCACTCTGAAGAAACTGCTGTGTCAAGGATATCAGTTACTACCTAGTATGTAAACCTCTAGCACTTCACTACTTTTTCTCTTTGATTTTAATAGCATATAACCCAGCTGGCTTCTTATTAATTCTTGGAAGTCTGTTTCCTTGGCTCCATTCAAACTACTCACCTTAGTTTTTGCTGTGCTTTTTACTGGTTTATCTTTCTGTTTGTATCCCTGGAGCCCTAGTGTTAAAGACTGAAAACTATGCCTCCAAATTCTGGACCAACACTTTGTAATTCTTTTTTTTTTTTTTTAAATTTATTTATTTATTTTTGGCTGCAGTGGGTCTTCCTTGCTGCGTGCGTGCTTTCTCTAGTTGTGGCGAGCGGGGGCTACTCTTCATTGCGGTGCGTGGGCTTCTTATTGCGGCGCGTGGGCTTCTCATTGCGTTGGCTTTTCTTGTTGCGGAGCATGGGCTCTAGGCACGTGGGCTTCTGTAGTTGCGGCTCATGGGCTCTAGAGCGCAGGCTCAGTAGTTGTGGCGCATGGGCTTCGTTGCTCCACGGAATGTGGGAATTTCCCAGACCAGGGCTCAAACCCGGTCCCCTGCATTGGCAGGCGGATTCTTAACCACTGCACCACCAGGGAAGCCCAATACTTTGTAATTCTTGAATGTTCAATTTATTTCAAATGTGGTGGGTCCAAAAAAATGAATTAGTTATATTTCATCAGCATCTCAATTATCCAGTTAACCAATTTAGGAACGTATAAGATATCTCTGGCTCATTTCTCTCCATTATCTCTCACATTAGTGTTTAGTTTCTTTTGGATAAATACCCAGAAATAAAATTGCTGGTTTATATAGCAGTACTATTCTTAATTTTTTGAGGATCCTCCATACCGTTTTCTACAGTGGCTGGACCAGCTTACATTCCCACCAGTAGTGCACACAGTTTCCCTTTTCTCCACATCCTTGCCTTTAATTGTTATTTCCTGTCTTTTTGACAATAGCCATTTTAACAGGTGTGAGGTGATATCTCATTGTGGGTTTTTTGTTTGTTTGTTTCTTGTTTTTTTTCTTTTGGTCACACCACACAGTTTGTGGGATCTTAGTTCCCTGACCAGGGATCGAACCCAGGCCCTCTGCAGTGGAAGCACAGAGTCCTAACCCCTGGACCACAGGGAATTCCCTCATTGCGGTTTTAATTTGCATTTCCCTGATGATTAGTGATGTTGAGCACCTTTTCATGTACCTATTGGTCATGTGTTATGTTGTCTTTGGAAAAATGTCTATGTAGATCCTCTCCCATTTTGAAATCAGATTTTTTTTAACCATTGAGTTATATGAATTATTTATATATTTTGGATATTAACCTCTTATCAGATATATCTGATGCATAATTTGCAAGTAGTTTCTCTCATTAGGTAGGTTGCCTTCTCATTTTGTTGACGATTTTCTTTTCTGTGCAGAAGATTTTTAGTTTGATGAAGTCCCACTTATTTATTTTTACTTCTGTTTCCTTAGTTTTTGGTGTCAAATCCAAAAAATTATAGCCAAGACCAATGTCAAAGAGCTTAATGCTTATCTATGAGAAGTTTTATGGTTTCAGGTCTTATGTACAAGTCTTTAATCCATTTTGGTCTGTTTTTGTGTATGGTGTAATATAGTGGTCCAGTTTCATTCTTTTGCATGTATGTGGCTGTCCAGTTTTCCCAACACCACTTACTGGAGAGACTGTCCTTTCCTACTGTATATTTTTGGCTTCTTTGTTGTAAATTAATCATATATGTGTAATTTATTTCTGGGATCTTTAATCTGTTTCATTGACCTATATGTCTGTTTTTATGACAATATCATACTGTTCTGATTGCAACAGCTTTGTTTCATAGTTTGAAGTAAGAAGGCATAATGCCTCCAGCTTTGTTATTTTTCTCAATATTGCTTTGACTATTCTGGGTCTTTTGTGGTTCCAAATAAAATTTAGAATTGTTTGTTCTGTTTCTGTGAAAAATGACATTGGAATTTTGGAGAAATTGCAATGAATCTGTAGATTGCTTTGGGTGGCATGGATTTCTTTTTAAAATATAGTTGGTTTACAACATTATATTGGTTTCAGGTGTACAGCATAGTGATTCAGTACTTTTACAGATTATACTCCATTAAAATCTATTACAAGATAACGGCTATAATTGGGCATGGATATTTTAACAATATTAATTCTTCCAATCTGTGAGCATGAACTATCTTTCCATTTATTTATGTCTTCAATTTCTTTTATGTGTCTTACAGCTTTCAGTGTACAGGTCTTTCACCTCCTTGGTAATTTTTTTTTTTTTTCGGCCGTGCAGCACGGCTTAAGGGATCTTAGTTCCCCAACCAGGGACTGAACCTGGGCCCTGGCAGTGAAAGCACCAAGTCCTAAACACTGGACTGCAGGAAATTCCCCCTCCTTGGTAAATTTATTTCAAGGTATTTTATCTTTCTGATGCAATTACAAGTGAGATTGTTTTCTTAATTTATCTTTCTGATAGTTATTAGTGTATAGAAACACAATAGATCTTTGCATATTGATTTTGCATCCTGCAATTTACTGAATTTGTTGCTTAGTTCTAACAGGTTTTTTTGGTGTTTTTAGGGTTTTCTATATACAATATGTCATCTGCAAATAGTGACTGTTTTACTTCTCCCTTTCCAATTTGGATTGATCCTTTTTATTTAAGCAAGACAAAGGTCTTGCTTAATTGCTCTGGTTAGGACTTCCAACACTATGTTGAATAGAAATGGTGAGAGAGGGCATGCTTCTCTTGTTCCTGATCCTGTATGAAAAGCTTTTAGCTTTTCACCACTGAGTATGATGTTGGCTGTTGGTTTGTCATATATGGCCTTTACGAGGTTGGGGAATGTTCCCTCTATACCCACTTTGTTGAGAGTTTTTATCATAAATGGATATTGAGTGGATGAAGTTTTATTTTTTTAATTTATCTTTATTTTCTTCCACTTCCTTTGTTTTAATTACTTTTCATATTTGAGAGAAGATTCTCTTTTTTAAATTACTTTGTATTCATTGCTTTTTATTATTTAGAAATTGAAGGTAAAATATAAAAAGATAAATTTCAAAATTTTTGTGTTTTCTTTACAATAGACATATTTGTATCTTCTTATGAAATTATATCTGAAAGAATACTTATGTGTTCTACATCCAGCAGGTAACATAGGGTTAAACGCACTAAGTCATCTACTAGGCCAGCACCTTCTTTCTGTGAAGCCTTTGGTAGATAACCTTCTTGATAGTATATGTGCTGCCAAAGTGAGCATAAATAACCTTCTTGACAGATAGGTGGTTTAGACCCTCACTGCATTGTTGAAACTGCACACATCTTATCAGTAGAAAATACTGACATTTTCTACAGGAACAAGACACTTTAGAAATTGATTACTTATTTCCTGAGGCAAGTGCATTCCTCGTGACATAGGTAGGAACTGACCACTTTACCTGCAAAGAGATGGCTTTTCTGAGGTAAATCAATGTGTTTAGGTAGTGCTTTTGAATGAGAGCAGGAGCCTTTCTCTGAAACTGAGAAACTCAACCCATTCAAACAGGAACTGTTGGAACCACACATTCTTTAAACCAAAAACCAGCGAATGCAATAATATTCCAAATCATCTGTATTACCTTAACTAACCTACTACAAGTATCGGCCAGAGTAGCATTCTAAAACATAAGTCAGATCAAGTTGCTCATAAGTTCAAAACACTTGAAAGGTTCCTCATTTCAACTCAGAGTAAAAACAAATCCTTTATCTGCTTTATAAGGCTCTGAGTGTCCTGACATCCTGGTTACATCTCTTATCTCATCATCCACATTCTCTCTTGATCACTCTGCTCCAGTTATACCTATCAGACTCTTTACTATTTCTTGAAAACACTAGGCTCACTCCATCACAGGGTTTTTTGACTAGCAATGTTCTCTCACTGGAATGAGTTCTTCCCCAGCCATTCGTTCACGTGGCTAACTTCTATATCTTCTTTCATTAGTGGTAGTATTCCTTTTTGATAAAGCACACTATGAGCACCTTATTTACAATTGTAATGTTCCATCTAAACTCTACCCATTGCCTGTCCCTAAACATCAAAACCTCAGTATAATGTTGTCTTCTTTTTTTTATTAAATTATCTTCTAACCAACTATATAATTTCCTTATTATTGGGTTAACTGTCTGTCTTTTGCAACCTAATACTAAAATTTAAGTTCCAGAAGAGTTCAGGATGACTAAAATGCAGAAAATAAAGAGATCTGTGGATGCTAGAGCTGGGGAAGTAGATACAAATCAACTAACTGCCAGGTTATTTTATCATCAAGTTTCAGTGCTTGGAACAGAAATCATCCAATATATTTCAAGCATGAAGAGAGTTAACAGAGGAAATTAGGAGCTTTAAAATATCTTGGAGTCACTGAAGAAATATCAGTCAGACATGTTGCCACATGACAACGCAGCTCACCTTCACAGCAGCTTTCCAAAGACCAGAAGGTTATGCTGCCTCTGACACTAGTACTGTTGCCTCAATTAAACATGTATCTAGACATGAAATTCCACACTGGTCATCACAAACACTAAAGTCTCTCAAAACTTATTTGTCAACATCACAGCATCAGGCTGTGGTTAAAGTACTTGCCTCAAAACTCCCTTCCTGTTTCATAGAAGCATGTCTCAGTGACCAAGCATAATTCCTGTATTAAGCCACACTACTAATTAGCCTAGGAAATATAATGTTTAGATTCACTGCAGGTCAGGAAGGTGTTAGGAGCTGTTTGAGAATGGATTCTGACTGACAATACACCAAAAACTGTACACTATGCAAAATATCAATATGCTGACTTTTAATCCTGAGGTCATATAATCCATTAGGTAGTTTTGCTTTTTGGAACTATCAGGGTTTATTGTATGGAGAATGGCTTAAAGAGATGCAGAATGGATTCTAAAAAGAAGTTTGGAAGTTTTTTCAATGTTGGTCAAAGCTGAGAAATGACAGCAAACTGTATTTATGGTATGACCATGTAAATAAAAGACACCACAGATTTTTAAAACACTAAGGGAATAAGATTGGTAAGATTTATACATTTATTAGTTTGGTTTTCTCTGAGGTAAATCCTTAGACAAAGACTTAAGTGCAAGAACTTCTTTAGATGAGATTCAGAGAAACACTGAGGTAGGGGATGAGATGAGAGAGGAATGGAATCCATTTCAGATGTTTTATTAAAAAAGACTCCACTGTGGGCACCTGGAGCCCATTGCTGCTGGGTTATCTAGCAGACAGTGTAGAGAATTCTTCATCATTGTCTTATGAAAGGGTAAAGGATACTGGAGAATTAATCTTCCAAATCCCACCCATCATTATCTGAAAGTTCCTTCTAAATTATTCAGTATCTACCACTTCTAGCCTGTCCCACATATGGTCTAAATATGCCAGAGGAAGACTTTGGGGGACGAGTCACAGGCAGTTGCAATGCCAACACCATAAATAAGAATGATAACAGCTATGGGAATATGAACAGAGATGTAACAGCATCTCTTACAAGATTAGGTTGGATATGGATTTGAAGAAGAAGATATCGAAGATGGCTTCAAGATTTATATTTTGAACAACTGAACATATATATATATATATATATATATATATATATATATATATATATATATATATATACCTTTTACTAACAACAGAAAACCATGTATCAAGACAGATTAAGAGCCCAATATTGGAAATAGTGGGTTTGAAGTGCCATTGATAGATCTGTAAAGAGACGTCAAGCAGGCACCTGAGTGCATGAGTTATGATCTCAGAGAAGAGATATGAGCTGGAAATTTACATTTTGTAGATATTGAAACCACAGTGTGTGCAGGGGTCATTATGGCTGATGTCACTATCATGATCAGATTCCCTTAGCCAGGCCTATGCACCCATTCCCCAGTTACTATTATTATTTTTTGCAGCTAAGAGCTTACAGACGTGACCTCTCCATAGAATTTTCCTCAACTAGAATCAGTCTGTTCACCACAGAATTAATGCAGCACTACAAGGATGGCTCACAACATATCTATGGCCACCACGTTCAATTTGTCTAGCCATGGGTACACTTTATTTGGAACAATATTCTTGCCCACTGTTTTCCTTCTTCACATTCCTGCACTACTCCTCATTGGGGTACATAGTTCCCTTATGAACAATCTGCAAATAAATCACATGCACCTTAATGGCTGTCTCACATAAGTAAAATTCATAAGTAGGTGGCACCGAACTCTGTGTAACCTAGCATTAGTGTATTCATGCTTCAAACTCAGCTCATACCTCTGGTCTCCTGGATGGTTTCTTTGAATTACTGACAGAAGAGGAAATATCCCAGGCTTAGTTTATTCATGTGTTGCTTGGGGATGTAGGTGGAAAGGTGAGAATGACCTGTTGCTGACACACAACTTTACTCAGGGACTGCCATGGAAGGTAGTTAATGAAAGGAAATTCTCTGTGTTATCAGAGCCTTAGACATTTACCTGATCATTTCTCAGGAGAGGGAAATGACCTGAATTAAAGGCATACACTGAGTCACGATCAGTGGCAAATGACTAAGCTGATCTGTGGTCTGGAAGGGTAAAGACTGGAAAATTGAGGACAATAAAGCCTAGGGAGGAGATAAATGGATCATCCCACTGGAGGTGACATGAAGTGTGAAGATCTTTTTATGGCAACTTATCCCTCACCAGATATCAGATACCACAAAAGAAACAGTAACAAAATGGACATGATGACTCACCTATATGGTACCAGTTAGCTTGTGTCATTGGCTACATCAGTGCTCTCAAAAAGGCACACAGCCATAGCAACGGAGATGGATACTACTAATGGAAGACTGGAGAAAGTGAGGTCTTATACATTCTGTATTCTGACCCTGCTCCACTAGAAATGTTCACAAAAGTCACTGATGACATCCTTGTTATACAATCCAATAATAACTCTACTTCTGTTCCTATGAACTTCCAGTAGATTTGAGAATATTTAGCACCTTACCTTTGTTGAGTTATTTATTTTTGACATTTAATGAACTGTGTAAGTTTTTTTTTTTCTACTCTAGAATTAATTAGTCTTGTTGTAGATAGATTTTTCAGAGCCCTTTCTAGACTTTTTCAACTCTCCCTACTTTGGAGGTTATCATGGCCAAGATTTTAATCAGATTTCAAAAGATTTAATCCGACTTAATAAGATTTTAATAAGCTCTATTATTCAATATGGAGAAGACGTTATGAGATCTGAAGAAACAGGTATAGTAATTACCAAGAAGAGACAGAAGAGAGGGATTTTATTTGTAATTTCTGAGGTGCCAGGGGTGTAAGGAAGTAGAGAGGTGGAGTGGGGGCGGGGCGGTTGGAGGGTATTCTCACAAGGTACTTTTGATTTATTTACATGAATATATGTTGCATTACTATTAAAAATTTAAAAGACAAACATTTTGAAAATCTGAAACAAATTAAATACAATGAAAGAAGCTTATTGAGCTAAATCCATTAGTTTAGAAATGACTGGTTATTGTTTAGCAATTTAAATTTTTGAACCATTTCCATTGTGAAATATGGTACACATACAGAAAAATTGCAAGCTAAAAGTGGAAATCTCAATGGTTTTAACAAAAATTCATTTACTCAACCCTCACTCAAAAAAGAAAAGGACCTCTGCTATTACCCAAGACAACATCCTCCCAGTTCCTCCTTAATCACTGTCTTTTCCCTCCTTCTAAAAATAATTACTATCTAAATTACATGGTAATCCATTTCTTTCTTTCCTTTACATATTTAGATCTAAAACATGTATACCTAGGCAGTTTTATAATGTTATATGAATATAATTATACAACATTACTGTTTTCTGTATGGCTGATCTTCCTCAACATTATTTTTTTGAGATTCATTCTTGTTGCTGCATGTGGCTATAGTTCATCCACTTCCACTGTTGCATAATACTCCATTTTATGAATTACCAGACTTTATCTAACCACTACATAAATGGATAATTGTGTTTTTTCTTATATTTACCCTTATAAATAATACTACTTTTAACATTCTTGTACATGTTTCTCTATATACAAGTGCCAATATTTTTCATGAATGTATAATGAAAGAAGAATTGCTGGGTTACAAGGTATGCATATTTTGAACTGTTGCAAGTAATATCAAGTATTCCCAAAATAGGTGTATAATTTATGTTTCTACCAGCATTGTATGATAAATCTCATTGCTCCACATGCTTTACTAAGACTTCATATTGTATCTGTGTAAAATTTTTGCCACTCCCTTGCAATTAATAAGGAAGGCTCCTTTTCAAATGCTTTTTGGTCATTTCCATATCTACATGTTTAGAATGCCTATTAATAGGTTTTGTCCGTTTTTATACTGTATTTTTATTTTCATATTGCATTTTTCCTTTTACCTATAGATTTATAGTCTCTTTCTTTGTTCTGGATACAATTTATTCATCAGTTATATTTGTTAATAATATTGCCTGACATTGTGTGACTTGCATGCTCACTTTCCTAATATCTTATGATAAACACAAGTTCTTCATTTTCATGTTGTAAAATGTATTCTGTTATGTTTATTATATTTATAGTGTATTTAAGATTTTTTATTTCATTTCACAAATCATTAAAATATTCTATAGGGGCTTCCCTGGTGGTGCAGTGGTTGAGAATCTGCCTGCCAATGCAGGGGACACAGGTTCGAGCCCTGGTCTGGGAAGATCCCACATGCCACGGAGCAACTGGGCCCGTGAGCCACAACTACTGAGCCTGCGCGTCTGGAGCCTGTGCTCTGCAACAAGAGAGGCTGCGATAGTGAGAGGCCAGCGCACCGCGATGAAGAGTGGCCCCCACTTGCCGCAACTAGAGAAAGCCCTAGCACAGAAACGAAGACCCAACACAGCCAAAAATAAATAAATTAATTAATTAAAAAAATATTCTATAATACTTACTGGGAACCATATAATTTTGCTTTTTGGATTTAGGCCTACAAGCCACACGAAATTGATTTTTGGTTTATAGTATGATAGTCAAATAACTATTTTTTCATCTATCAAATTATTTCACTATAATTTGTTGAAAAGATTCTCCACACTCTTCTCTAGTGTAGTTTGTAACCTGGGTTAATTTACAACTATGCATATATGTTTATATAAATATATATAAATAAATATATTTTTATATATATGTATATACACACAAATACATGTTTGTGTGCATGCATGTGTGTGTGTGTGTGTACATACATACATATATATATAACTAGCACAAAACCTATAAGTTAACAGTGGAAAAAATACTCTAATATATTGATCTTACAACAAAAATTTTCATTTCTAAACCTAGATAGGCTTTAAAATTCTGATGCCTCAAAACTATTTTTTTTTCTTAATATGTATGAAATTTAAACTTTCTAGCTAAAGCACATCTCTACTTGAGCATAAAGTTCAATGAATTATTTTTGTTGACTGTGAGCCTTACTGACAAGTCTCACAAATACATAGGATTTGTGGCACTTATCTGACACTTCCTATTTATTGCTAGATTTACTTGTCCACTTTGGGAGACTGTTTACTAAATTACTGAAAACACCTCTCATAATTCCTGAAGGCTTACAATAATTTATTTGCTTCATATATAGAGTCAGAAGAGTAATTTTCCTAAACACTTCCCAACTTAACTTTTAATGACTTCCAAAACACTAATATAGTGGGTTCTACACTATTATTCCATAGTTCTACTTTGTTTTCAATGATATTTTATCATTAAATACAGTAAATTTTGAGAGTAGATAAAAACTGATAAATTCATCACTGCATTTCAAATAGAACAACATGCAATAATGAATTTTTTGTTTTTGGCATGGGGGTGAGTGGCTTAAGATACTGCATTCGCTTAGTGTTTACTGATTACTAAAACAAAGCTTGAATTTCACACATAACAGATGGTTTTGACTATAATTCTCAAGACAACATTAAATGAAATCATAGCAAAATAACTATATATAACAAGGAAAAAATCACTTCCTCTAATAATAGTATATCCTGTCAAATTCATGACTGTGTGCATGTCTGTATGTGTGCATACATGTTATATATATACTTTTTTTCAGGAGAACATAAGATTAAGAATCTAAGAATCTAAAACTTCAATGTAGCATTCAAAGCCTTGAGGAAATTTACTGCAGATAACAAAAGAAATGCTTATGATAATTGGTAGGCCTTTAGTTGACTCTTCGTTACCTTGAGGGGTTCCCAAGCTATAAACATATTTAAAAAATTCTTTAAAATATCACATTTTTAATTAATAGCATTAACGGTTGAATGAGTCCATGTTCTATTTAATTTTATTTTCTGTAGAATGATGTTATAGAACATGCACATAAGAGGTGCACATTACTTGGCCTCTTTAAAATTTGTTATATCTTTGTCTATGCAGTGTTACTTAATCGAATTAGACATTTAATTTTGACCTGATTTGAAATTCTAATAGGCAACATGTTAGTTCATTTGTCTTAGTATATATTTCTATTGGTGCTTTCTGCTTTATAATAGAAAGATATATAGAACAGAGGTTTAATTTATTAAATTTGATGCACAATGTGTGTTTAAGAAATTGAATTTGAGAACGCCAGTAGTTGTTTATACAAGTGTTTGAATTACTAGGTTTCAGAGAAAATGGAATGTTCACTTAATTTGTCAGTAAACAAATGAGAGCAGAGACTTTACATATTTATTCATTTGCTTATATTTTTATTCAATAATATTTATTTATTATAAATGTTACCTATAAATTATACTGTATTAGCATGATAAGTATATGTTTAACTTCATAAGAAACTGAATTATTTTTTTCCAAAATGGTGGTGATAATTTAAATTCTCAACTGCACTGTATGAGATTTCCAGATGTACTGTATCTTTTCCACACTGAAAACTTTGTTTTCCTGTGTGTAATTGTATTCATCGTAGTTTTATTTTGAAGTTCCTTGAGGAATAATTATGTAGAAAAATTTTTTATGTGCTTATTGGACAGGTATATTTTTATGAGTGTTCAAAATTCTTCCCATTTCTTTTTTCTTCTTATTAAGAGTTATGCATTTCTTATGTAGTCTAGATACAAGTCATTTTTGTAGATACATATCGGGAACATGTTTGCCTAAACTCTGGCTTGTCTTTTCATTTCTTAATAGGGTTTTCAAAGAACAGGAATTTTTTATTTTGATGAAGTCCAATTAATCATTATTTTCTTTTATGATTTGTGCTTATTTTGAAGCATAAAATAAATATTTCTCCACCCATGTTCACAAAGACATTCTCCTCTGTTTTATTTTAGAAAATTAATAGTTTAGCTTTTTCCATGTCTAAGTTCCATGTTGAATTAATTTTTATATATGGTGTGAGGAAAGGGTTTTTATTTTGTTTGTTTTTTTCTAAATAGATATCGAGACTTTCCAGAACTATTTGCTTAAAAAAGGGTTTCACACATTTAACTACATTGGGCCGTTTATCAAAAAATGATTTTCTATATAAATGAGGGTATATTTCTACATTCTCCTCTTTGTTATTTAGGCCAATAACACACTAACATGATTACACCATTCACAGTCTTGAAATTGTAAGTATAAATGCTCCAATTTTGTTCATTTTCAATATTATTTTGAATATTTTGGAGTCATATAAATTTTAGAATCATCTTTTCAATATCTATAAGAATCATGGTGGGATTATTTTAAATCTACTTGATGATTTGGGGGAAATTGAAATCTTAAAATATTAAATCTTCTAATCCAAAAACGTAATATACTTTCCCTTTTACTTCCCCCATTAGGACTTGATTATTTCTCTCCACGTGCTTTATAGATTAGCCCATTTTTGTTAATTCCTATTTCATGTTTTTGTGTTATCTTAAATGGTATTTTTAAATGTATATTTTCTAATTATTTTTTTCTGCTATACAGAAATACAATTGATCTTGAACCTTTCAAAGTTTCTAAATTCACTTATTAGTTGTAGTAGCGCTTCCTTAGAAATTTCTAAGGAAAGATGTCATCTATGAATATGGAGAATTTTGCTTTCCTCTTCCAAAAAGCATGCTTTTAATTTCTTAACCTTGTTTCACCCTTTCCCCAACCCAATGGCTGACATTTCCAGTATAAGTTAAATTGAAGTGGTGAAAGCAGTCACCTTTGCCATTTTTCAGACTGAAGGTTTATAAAATTCAATATTTAACCCTTAAGTATTATGTTAACTGTATGTTTTTGTAAAGGAGCCTAATAAGATTGAGGAAGATATCTACTGTTTCTGGTGTGTGGAAAACTTTTTATCTGTATGGATTTTGGTTCTTTGTGAATGCTTTTTATGCATCCATTGTGTTGATGATATTGTTTTCTCATTCATCCTGCTGTTATCGTAAATTATGTGAATTATTTATTTTTTAAGAGGACTTTATTTTTTAGGGAAATTTTACTTTCACAGAAAAATGAGCAGAAGGTACAGAGATTTTCCATATAACCCCTGGTCACACACATATACAGACATCTTCACTATCAACATCCCACTCAAGAATGGTGTTACAATTCTGTTACAATTGATGAACCTACATTGAATAACCTACATTTGACGAATCTACATTGACACATCATAATCATAATAAATTCCACAGTTTATATTAGGATTCACACTTGGTACTGTACCTTCTATGGGTTTTTACAAACGTATAATGTCATGTATCCACCATTCAAATTCATATAAAATAGTTTCAATATCCTAAAAATCTTCTCTCTCTCTCCCCACAACCACTGATTTTTCTACTGTATCCATGGTTTTGCCTATTCTAGAATATAATATAGTTGGAATAATACAATGTGTAACCTTTTTAGATCAGTTTATTTTTCTTAGTAGTATGCATTTAAGGTTTCTCCACATCTTTTAATGGCTTAATAGCACATTTCTTTTTAGCACTGAATAATATTCCACTGTCTGGATGTACTCTAGTCTATCTATTCACCTACCAAAGGACATCATGGTTGCTTCAAAGTCATTTAGTTTTTTTTTCTTACATTACCTTCTAGGAGTTTTATAGTTCTGCATTTACATTTAGGTCTATTTTCCATTTTGAGTTAACTTTTGTGAAAGTTGTAAGTTCTCTGTCTAGATTCATTTTTTTGCATGAAAATATCCAGTTGGCCCAGCACTACTTATTTCCTATCCAAGTATTTTGAGATTTTCTAGCTATCTCTATGGTATTGATTTCTAGTTTAATTCTATTGTGGTCTGAGAGCAAACTTTGTATGATTTTTATTCTTTTAAATTTATTAAGGTATGTTTTATCACCCAGAATATGGTCTATCTTGGTGAATGTTCCATGTGAACTTGAGAAGAATTTGTATTCTCCCATTGTTGGATGAAGT
This sequence comes from Eschrichtius robustus, assembly GCF_028021215.1. Classification (NCBI taxonomy): domain Eukaryota; kingdom Metazoa; phylum Chordata; class Mammalia; order Artiodactyla; family Eschrichtiidae; genus Eschrichtius; species Eschrichtius robustus. Next base: position 69,408,226 of record NC_090827.1, on the reverse strand, counting down.
AGTCTATAGATGTCCATTATATCCAGTTGATTGATAGCATTATTAAGTTTAACTAAGTCTTCCCCTTACCATGGTGACCACTGAAACAAATGCTAGAATGATTTCCTAATGGATTACTTAAAGGATTAGGATTAGTAGTGCTTTTTTGAAGATTCAGGTTGAATAAGTAGTGTCATGGAAAAAACCATTCTGACACTGGTTAATGATGGTAAGAAAGACCTTATTCAAGGGACTACTGTTATAGGCTATTGTAGTAGGGGAGAGAGATAGGGCCCACCTCCAAATATAACAAGGAAAACTGGGACTTTATAAGGAGCAGGGTGGGAGTCAGCAGAGAAAAAAATACCAAAAGGAAATCTCAAGGAAAAGGGAGATTCTGGCTAAACCAGCTTGACAGGATTCTTGAAGGCAGGCCAAGGTGATCAGATATCATATCAGGGTGGTAAGGAATGAGAAATTTGATCAGATATCTATTGAGGGTGATCAGATATCTATAGCTGTGTTCTCTCTAAACTGATGTAGCAAGATTCTTGCTACAACTGGGCACTTCAGGCCCAACAAGGACAAATAAGGCTGAGGCCCAGAGAGCTTTGAGGAGCCTGACTAAAACTTAGACAAGAAGCAAGTCTTGTTAGTAGCTATGGCTAGAAATAAACTTTTGTTGCCTTAAGCCACTGGCATTTTAAATTTTGTTGTTAGTGTTAAAATAGCTTGTCTTATTCTGACTGATAAACTAATATATTATAATGTTTATTGATTTACTTTATTTGCTAATTCTACAATATATGCTTCATGAAATCATAGATTTTTTTTTCTGTAGGTTTACCTTATGTTCAATATACTAAAAAATCTAACATAGTATGCACTTCATAAATATTTGTTGAATGAATGAATAAATTAAGACATGATCGGGGTTTCCTTCATTACAATAAGACCAAAGCCAAACTAGATGACAATAATTTCAGGGAAGTTATAGATTTGGGAAGAAGTACGTTAAATTGTTTCTGTTCCCTCGATGAAATAAAGAGAAAAATATTTACTAAATAAGGAGTTCAATAAATGCTTGTTAATTGCATGAATTAATAAAACAGAGAAATATTTACTCATATTCCTAATATTGAAAAATATCTGTGACTTAGTAATGAGCAGGTAAGCACCGAAAACTACTTGATAATGGTAAAAATATATAATAAAAAGAAATGTAAATACACAATTTATACTTTAAAGTACCTACCTTCATTTTAAATGTGATGCAAACATAGGCTATAAAAGTTTGTGTTTCCTGGAGTTAGCACTCCAAATATATATATTAAATAATGATTTAGTAACATAGATGTATTCACCAAATCCATTTCTTAAGGCTTATAAGCATCATACGTTCTCTCTGAAGAGACAGAGTAGTTTTCATTAATGGAGCAACATCTGTTCTTTCAGAAGTAAATGAGTTCCCTGAAGGACAATTAATAAAAAATATTGCCACTAAACACAGCTGGTAAATTGTTAATAAAAATATGACAAATTAAAGGGAAAATAACTGTGGATTCAATAACTATGAACATAATAAAGTAAATAATTTTTTTCTTACAAAGTTAATTGAACTAGAGTTTTTAATTCATAACAGATGTACCATACCTTTTAATGATAGTATTTTGATTATTGAAACCAGAAATATTCAGTACCATTTTATAATTACAAAATGTAAATTGTTGGATTTAATAAACAAAATATTGATGTAGTAAACCTTTATTTAATTGAAAGAACATTTTATGTATCAGAAAAAAATATCAATTGAGATACTCAGGTAAACTGTGGTAAGTGGTAGCATAAAATATGATTAACCGAACAAATAAAAGCCACTTATCTCTCTGTTTACTCCTTTAATATCCATCTATTAATGTAAACATTGAAATAGAAAGTGAACTTGACTCGATCATGTGTGAAATGCTTTGAATATTAGGCTAAAATGTTAAAATTAATTTGTTAGTCTACTTTGGTCACTGAAATTTTGAACAAGAATTTAAAGCAATTAACAGTGCTGGAGGAAAGTTATTTGTAACACTACATAGCAAGAACTGGACAGAGTAGAAAAGTGGAAAGAACTGAGACCAGCTATTCTTATTAAACTTAAAATTTCACTTTCAACCTCATTAAGTAACTTTAAAGCGGTGTTTTTTAACCTCAGTACCCTTAACATTTGTACCAGAGAATTCTTTATCAGGGAAGAAGGTGATCTCATGTTAATTGCCAAAATTTCCCTTGGGTTCCCTGTCCAAGTGGGGTAGGGAAGTGCAAAGTTGTCCATGGTTTGAACCACTGTTTTATAGTGGGAAATTGTTTGATATTTGTACTTTCACAATTTCAAAATTCCAATTTTCAAGAATATATAAGAAGGAAATGCCATTTTTCAACTCATCTTTTTTCATTTATATCATATATGCTACTGCTTCTTTGGAAGCCTTCTGAAAATTTTTACATTGGAGTAATTTGTTTCTCATGTGTCCCCATGTTAAACTGCCTTTTGTAAACTATTCAAACTCTTACTTTCAGTTGTTAGAGCTGCAATTCATGGTAGCTTTTAAAGGATAAGGATCATATCGTATTCATCTGCTGTGCAATTTTATTTATCACAGTAACTGAATACAGCGGTTGATAAGCCCATACATTTATTGAATTGAACAATAATGGAAATTCGGAAAAGCAGAAGATGATATTTATCATTTTGTTCCATCACCTAGTGTTTGGATAAGTTCACTAATGGCCAGAGATGTTAACTATTTTTTCTGGTTGCAGGAATCTGGTAGCTGAGACAACAATATATAAGGCAATGTTCATACTGCTTCTCTTGTGTTCTTAAGACACAGAAATTTCTTGCTTTATTCCTTTATCACTTTTCATCTTCCATATTCAAATAGGAATCTTATGTCTATTTTCTAAGTATATATGAAATTCATTCATCTATTTCTTTTAATTTCCAAGGACAGTTCTCTAATCCTGGGCACTGCCATCTCCCACCCAGATTACTGCAGGTACATCCTGATGGGCATCCTTGCCTCCAGGTTTTCCATGCTCCTTGTTGCATCCAAGTGGCATTACATGCTTAAAACCATACTCTAGCTTTCCAGACTTTAGAATAAAATACAAATATTTTTGTATGACTTACTTTTATATTTCTACAATTCACATTTGCCCTTCCCCATCAGATATTCTATGTTCCATTTTTTGTACAATTACATATTTTAATATAATTGTTATTAATGTGATATTTAGTCCCTTTATCATGTCATATAATTATCATTTCTTTTTGCGGTGGTAATAGTTAAGATCTAGTCTTTTAGCAAGTTTGATGATTCTAATATAACATCGTTGTCTTATATTCACTATACAATGCGTTAGATCTCCAGGACTTACTTGTCTACTAGCTGCAAGTTTGTACCCTTAAACAACATCTCTTCTATTCCCCCACCCCAGCTCCTAGTAACCACCATTTTTCCCTGTTTTTATGAGTTTGGCTTTTTCAGATTCCACATGTAAGTGATATCATACAGTATTTGTCTTTCTCTGTCTGACTTATCTCACTTAGCATAATGTTCTTAAGGTCCATCCATGTTGTTACAAATGCCAGGATTTCCTCTTCCTCATAGCTGAATAACATTCCATTGTATGTATACACCACATTTTCTTCATCTATTCATTCACTGACAGGCACTTAGGTTGTTTCCATATCTTGGCTATTTTGCATGATGCTGCAATAAACATGGGCTTGCATATATATCTTCACATATACTGTTTTTATTTCCTTTGGATACACAAGTAGAATTGCTGGATCATATGGTATTTCTATTTTTAATTTTTTGAGGAAGCTCCATACGGTTTTCCATAGTGGCTAAACCAGATTACAGGCCCACCAACAGTATACACGAGTTCCATTTTCTACACATCCTTGCCAACACTTGTTATCTCTTGTGTTCTTAATGATAGTCATTCTGACAGGTGTGAGATGATATTTCATTGTGGTTTTAATTTGCATTTCCCTGATGATTAGTGATGTTGAGCATCTTTTCATGTGCCTATTGCCTACCTGTATGCCTTCTTTGGAGAAATGTGTGTTTTGTTCTTCTGCCCGTTTTTTCTTCCAGTTTTATTGAGATATAATTGACATACAGCACTGTATAAATTTAAGGTGTACAGCATAATTATTTGATTTACATACATCATGAAAGGATTATCACAATAAGTTCAGTGCACATCCATCGTCTCATACAGATTAAAAAAATTAAAGAAATAGAAAAAAGTATTTTCCTAGTGATGAGAGCTCTTGGGATTTACTCTCTTAACCACTTTCATATGTAACATAGAGTAGTGTTCATTATATTTATCATGCTGTACATTATATCCCTAATATTTACTTATAACTGGAAGTTTGTATCTTTTGATTTCTTTCATCCAACTCCCCCCTCCCACCTTTCACCTCTGGTAAACACAAATCTGATCTCTTCTATGAGTTTGTTTGTTTGTTTGTTTTCAAACAATAATTCACCTACAACACTGTTAGTTCCTGTTACACAACATAGTGATTCAATACGTCTATACATTTCAACATGATGACCATAAGTCTAGTTATGTCACCACTCAAAGATATTACACATATTTATTGACTATATTACACATATTTATTAATTATATATTGACTATTACTCATCAATATAGTCAATAATATGTGTAATATATTTATTTTTTAGATTCCACATATAAGTGAAACCATACAGTATTTTTCCTTCTCTGACTTATTTCTCTATCTGTCGCTTTGTAGCATAGTTTGAAATCAGGGACTGTGATACCTTCATCTTTGTTCTTCTTTCTTGAGATTGTTTTGGCAATTTGGGGTCTTTTGTGTTTCCATACAAATTTTAAAATTATTTGTTCTAGTTCTGTGAAAAACACCCTTGTTATTTTGATAAGGATTGCAATAAATCTGTAGATTGCTTACAGATTTGCAGTATGGTCATTTTGACAGTATTAACTCTTCCAATGCATGAGCATGGTATATTGTGCCATCTGTTAGTGGCATCTTCGATTTCTTTCATCAGTGTCTTATAGTTTCCCTAACACAGGTCTTTTACTTCCGTAGTTAGATTTATTCCTACGTATTTTATTCTTTCTGTTGCACTGGTAGGTGGGATTGTTTCCTTAATCTCTCTTCCTGATTTTTCGTTGGCAGTGTATAGGAATACAAGAGATTTCTGTACATTAATTTTGTAACCTGCAACTTTACCAAATTCATTGGTTAGCTCTAGTTAGTTTTCTGGTGGCATCTTTAGGATTTTCTATGTATAGTATCATGTCATCTGCAAACAGTGACAGTTTTACTTCTTCGTTTCCAATTTGGATTCCTTTTATTTCTTTTTCTTCTCTGATTGCCATGACTAGGACTTCCAAAACTATGTTGAATAATAGTGGGGAGAATGGAAATCCTTGTCTTTTTCCTGATCTTAGATGAAATGCTTTCAGTTTTTCACCATTGAGAATGATGTTTGCTGTGGGTTTGTCATATATGACCTTTATTAGGTTGAGGTATGTTCCCTCTATGCCTACTTTCTGGAGAGATTTTATCATAAATGGGTGTTGAATTTTGTCAAAAGCTTTTTCTGTCTTTATGAGATGACAATATTTTTATTGCTCAATTTGTTAATGTGGTGTATCAAGTTGAATGATTTGTGGATATTGACCATTCCTTGTATCTCTGGGATAAAACCCACTTGATCATAGTGTATGGTCCTTTTAACATATTGTTGAATTTGGTTTGCTAATATTTTGTTGAGGATTTCTGCATCTATGTCCATCAGTGATATTGGTCTGTAATTTTCTTTTTTTGTGCTATCTTTGTCTGGTTTTGGTATCAAGATGATGCTGACCTCATAGAATGAGCTCAGAAGCACTCCTTCCTCTGAGAGTTTTTCGAATATTTTGAGAAGGATAGGTGTTAACTCTCCTGTAAATGTTTGGTAGAATTGACCTGTGAAGCTGTTTGATCCTGCTGGGAGTTTTTTTAAATTATTCATTCAGTTTCACTTCTGGTGATTAGTCTGTTCATATTTTCTATTTATTCTGGGTTCAGTCTTGGGAGATTGTAAATGTCTAGGAATTTGTCCATTTCTTCTAGGTTGTCCATTTTATTGGTGTATAATTATTTGTAGTAATCTCTTGTGATCCCCTGCATATTTTTAATAGAATTGTTTGGCTTTTTTCTTATTTTTGATTTGTTTTGTTCTTTACATATTATCCCTTTATCCAATACATAGTTTACAAATATTTTCTCCATTTCTGTAGGTTGCCTATTCATTTTGCTGATTGTTTCTTCTGATGTGCAGAAAACTTCTCAGTTTCATGTAGTCTCAGTTGTTAACTTTTGCTTTTATTGTTTAATATCATTTTTTGGATCTTCAGATTATATATAATATATACCTTCTGCCTGAACCACCACCCTCTCTCTGACAACTGTTTCTTCTAGATAATTCCTATCCATATCCTCAATTTAGACATTAATTTTTTAAATTTATAACATGAAATTAATTGACAATGCTGAAAAGAAAAGTTACTAAAATTATAAACCAAGCAATATGAATAAAAATATGACCTAAGACAGTTTGATTCAAGATTGTATAAAAGCATTTCCTTACTGAGTGACAAGATCAGGCTCCCATATAGGCCTAGCAACTGCAAAATTATTATAGGCATATACATTAGTTTTTAAAGTAAGCTTTCCCTGACTCATTATTACCAGACCAGCTGCCAGTGTTCATTATTTTACACGTCATAGCATTTGACACACTGGTAAAATTTATTGTTTAATTGTCAACCTCTTTGCACTACAAACTCAGAGGGCAGGTTCTCTGTCTTATTTCTTTTTTTGTAATCCAGTCTCCTGACACTTGCTCAATTCTCTTCAACTTATAAATAATAACATTTACTGATAACAATAAACAATCATTTGTCATTTGCCACACTAGATTGTGCATTCACTTTCCCAAGAAGAAATTGTTCAAAGCGAGTAAGTAAATTTTCCAAGTTCCAGATTCACTGAGTGGGGAAGGATACACATAAAAACAAAATCACTTGTCCAGTGTTGATACTCCTTACCACTGCAACAGTTCTGAAATGATTCTAAGTAAGCCCTAGGAAGGGATTAATTTTTGAGTTGATTTAAATGCTTTCAAATTTGCTTTTTCCTAAGAGTAATATTAATTACTTCTAAATGGCATTTTTATAAACCTTCCATTCTCTTCACTGTAAATTTTTGTTTAAATGACACAATCAAATCATACTGATGTTTCTGTCTTTCATATTTTGCCATGTTGTTTTTAGCAGATAGTGAGCTCTATCTCCCTCTTTACCCTGACCACAGTATTAAGAACAATATTTTGTTCTGCTTATTATGTTCCATGAATTAATACATGTTTGAATTGTCTTTCTAGCAACACTCTTTCTGGTTCAAACCACAGATTATTTTTTTAATGCAAATCAAGTTATCTTACTTCCTAGTATTCTCTTTGTCTACTCTAAGTGACATCATTAAATTCTCTAAATGCTGACAAAATTTAAACTCATATATATTATTGTTTTATGTTATTGCAGTATTATTTTTAGACTCTACCATTTATATTAATATATATATTTCTAATTACTTTACTTTTTTTACTTACTATTTTTCTGTTATTTGTGTTCTTGAGGTTATGACCATTGTATCTATCTAGTGGAAATACAGTATATTGTGGTGCTACTGCATTTCTCTTCACATATCCATTTTGGCAACATTATGTTGATTACTTGAGATCAGCTATAATAGGAGTGTTGGCACCAAGGAAACCATAAAAAAAACACAGTTAGGGCTTGATTCACTGTTTGTTAATTGTATGGGCTTAAGAAAGTGATGAAGAAAATGTTAATAATGCATATTAACTTCAAAGTGTATCTTGTCTGCAGCAATTAAGTTATAAATACCAGAGATTGGCTGGCAAGATGACGAAGTAGAAGCACGTGAGCTCACCCCTTCTTACAAAAACACTGAAATCACAACGGACTGCTGAACATCCATAGACAAAAAAAATGCAAGAACCTACCATAAAAGATACCCTACATCCAAAGACAAAGAAGAAACCAAAACGAGATGGTAGAAGGGGAGCAATCACTGTAAAATCAAATCCCATACCCTCTGGGTAGGCAACATACAAACTGGAAAATAATTATAATAGAAGTTCTCCACAGGAGTGAAAGTCCTGAGCCCCATGTCAGACTTCCCAGCCTGGGGGTCTGAAAATAGGAGGAGGATCCCCCAGAGAATCTGGCTTTGAAGGCCAGTGGGGTTTGATCACAGGGATTCCACAGGACTGGGGAAAACAGAAACTCCATGCTTGGAGGGTGCACATAAGGTACCGTGTGCACCAGGACCCAGGGAACAAAGCAGTGACCTCAAAAGAGACTGGAACAGACATACCTGCTAGTATTGGAAGGTCTCCTGCAGAGGCAGGGGCTGGCTGTGGCTCACTGAGGGGACAAAGACACTGGCAGCAGCAGCTCTGGTGAGTATTCATTGGAATGAGCCCTCCTGGAGGCCGCCACTTCTTCCCCAAGACCTACCCACCCAACAGCCTGTAGGCTCCAATGCTGGGACACCTCAGGCCAAACAACCAACAGAGCAAGAAGACAGCCCCATCCATCAGCAGACAGGCTGCTTAACATCTTTCTGAGCACAGTCCTGCCCACCAGAAGGATAAGACCCAGCTCCACCCACCAGTGGGCCAGTCCCTCCCACCAGGAAGCATGCACTAGCCTCTTAGACAGCCTCATCCACCAAAGGGCAGACAGTGGAAGCAAGAAGAACTACAATCCTGCAGCCCATGGAATGAAAACCACAACCACAGAAAGTTAGACAAAATGAGATAGCAGAGGAATATATCCCAGATGAAGGAACAGGATAAAACCCAGGAAGAACAACTAAGAGAAGTGGAGATAGGCAACCTACAGGAGAAATAATACAGAGTAATGATAGTGAAGATGATCAAAGATCTTGGAAAAAGAATGGAGGCAGAGATCAAGAAGATGAAGAAATATTTAAAGTAGACCTAGAAGAACTACAGAACAAACAAAGAGAGATGAACATTACAATAACTGAAATGAAAAATGTACTAGACGGAATCAATAGCAGAACAACTGAGGCAGAAGAACGGATAAGTGAGCTGGAAAATAGAATGGTGGAAATCACTGTCTTGGAACACAATAAAGAAAAAAGAACGAAAAGTAATGAGGACAGTCTAAGAGACCTCTGGGACAACATGAAAAGCACAAACATTCGCATTATAGGGGTCCCAGAAGGAAAGAGAGAGAAAAAAGATCTGAGAAAATATAAGAAGAGATAATAGCTGAAAAGTTCCCTAACATGGGAAGGAAACAGTTACCCAAGTCCAGGAAGCACAGAGAGTTCCAGACAGGATAAACCCAAGGAGGAAAACATTGAGACACATAGTAATCAAACTGACAGAAATTAAAGACAAAGAAAAAATATTAAAAGCAATGAGGGTGGGGCTTCCCTGGTGGCGCAGTGGTTGAGAATCTACCTGCCAATGCAGGGGACATGGGTTCGAGCCCTGGTCTGGGAAGATCCCATGTGCCACGGAGCAACTAGGCCCGTGAGCCACAATTACTGAGCCTGCGCGTCTGGAGCCTGTGCTCCGCAACGAGAGGGGCCGCGATAATGAGAGGCCCACGCACCGCGATGAAGAGTGGCCCCCACTTGCCGCAACTAGAGAAAGCCCTCACACAGAAACGAAGACCCAACACAGCCATAAATAAATAAAATAAATAAAGATAAAAAAAAAAAAAAAGCAATGAGGGAAAAAGAACAAATAACATACAAGGGAACCCCCATAAGGTTATCAGCTAATTTCTCAGCAGAAGCTCCACAGGCCCGAAGGGAGTGGCAGGATATATTTAAAGTGATGAAAGGGAAGAACCTACAACCAAGAATACTCTACACAGCAAGGCTCTCATTCAGATTTCACAGAGAAATCAAAAGATTTTCAGGTAAGCAAAAGCTAAGAAAATTCAGCACCAACAGACCAGCTTTGCAACAAATGCTAAAGGAACTTCTCTAGGTGGGATAGAAAAGGCCACTACTAGAAACAAGAAAATTACGAATGGAAAAGCTCACTGGTAAAGGCAAACATAAAGTAAAGATACGAAATCATCTGCACACAAATATGATATCAAAACCAGCAGTTCTGAAAAGAGGAGAGCACAAATGCAGGATATTGGAAAGGTATTTGAAATCAAAAGACCAGCAACTTAAAACAATCTTGTTTATATATAGACTGTTATATCAAAACCTCATGGTAACTGCAAACCAAAAATCTACAATAGATACATACACAAAAAAGGAAAAGGAATCCAAACGCAAAACTAAAGTTAATCATCAAATCACAAGAGAATGGAAGGGAAGAAAAAAAGACCTGTAAAAACAAATCTAAAACAATTAAGAAAATGACAATAAGAATACATATATCAGGGCTTCCCTGGTGGCGCAGTGATTGGGAATCTGCCTGCCAATGCAGGGGACACGGGTTCGGGCCCTGGTCTGGGAGGATCCCACATGCCATGGAGCGACTGGGCCCGTGAGCCACAATTGCTGGGCCTGCGCGTCTGGAGCCTGTGCTCCGCAACGGGAGAGTCCGCGATGGTGAGAGGCCCGCACACCACGATGAGGAGTGGCCTCCGCTTGCCGCAGCTGGGGAGGGCCCTTGCACAGAAGCGAGGACCCAGCACAGCCATAAATAAATAAATAAATAAATAAATAAATAAATATTAAAAAATAAAAATAAAAAAAGAATACATATATTAACAATTACCTTAAATGTAAAAGGATTAACTGCTCCAACCAAAAGACACGGAGTGGTTGAATGGATACAAAAACAAGACCTATATATATGGTGTCTACAAGAGACCCAGTTCAGACCTAGGGATACATTCAGATGGAAGATAAGGGGATGGGAAAAGGTATTCCATGCAAATGGAAATCAAAAGAAAGCTGGAGTAGCAATACCCATATCAGACAAAACAGACTTTAAAATAAAGACTGTTACAAGAGACAAAGAAGAACACTATATAATGATCAAGGGATCAATCCAAGAAGGAGATAAAACAATTATAAATATATATGAACCCAACATAGGAGCACCCCAATATATAAGGCAAATACCAATAGCCAGAAAGGGAGAAATTGATGGTAACACAATAATAGTGGGGGACTTAACAACCTATTTTCATCAATGGACAGATCATCCAGACAGAAGATCAATAAGGAGTCACAGGCCTAAAATGACACACTAGACCAGATGGACTTAATTGATATTTATAGAACATTCCATCCAAAAGCAGTAGAACACACATTCTTAAGTGCACATGGAACATTCTCCAGGATTGATCACATGCTGAGTCACAAAGCAAGCCTCAGTAAATTTAAGAATATTGAAATCATATCAAGCATCATTTCTGACCACAACACTATGAGATTAGAAATCAACTACAAGAAAAATACTGTAAAAAACAAAAACATATGGAGCCTAAACAATATGCTACTAAACAACCAATGGATCATTGAAGAAATCAAAGAGAAAATTTTTAAAAATACCTAGAGAAAAAAGAAAATGAAAGCATGATGATCCAAAACCTCTGGGATGCAGCAAAAGCAGTTATAAGAGGGAAGTTTATAGCAATACAATCTTACCTCAGAAAACAAGAAAAATCACAAATAAACAACCTAGCCTTACACCTACAACAACTAGAGAAAGAAGAACAAAACCCAAAGATAGTAGAAGGAAGGAATTCATAAAGACCAGAGCAGAAATACATGAAATAGAAATAAAGAAAACAATAGCAAAGATCCATGAAACTAAATGCTGGTTCTTTGAAAGATAAACAAAATTGATAAATCTTTAGCCAGACTCATCAGAAAAAAAGGGAGAGGGCTCAAATCAATAAAATTAGAAATGAAAAAGGAGATGTTACAGTGGACACCACAGAAATACAAAGGATTGTAAGAGATTACTACAAGCAAATATATGCCAATAAAATGGACAACTTGGAAGAAATGGACAAATTCTCCCAAGACTGAACTAAAAAGAAATAGAAAGTATGAACACACCAATCACAAGAACTGAAACTGAAACTGTGATTTAAAAACTCCCAACAAACAAAGGCCAGGACCAGATGGCTTCACAGGCTAATGCTATCAAACATTTAAAGAAGACTTAATACCTATACTGAAACTATTCCAAAAGTTTGCAGAGGAAAGAATATTCCCAAATTCATTCTATGAGTCCACCATCACCCTGACACCAAAACCAGACAAAGGTACCACAAAGAAGAAAATTACAGGCCAATATCACTGATGAACATAGATGCAAAAGTCCTCAACAAAATACTAGGAAACCAAATCCAACAATAAATTAAAAGGATCATACACCACAATCAAGTGGGATTTAACCAGAAATGCATTTTTCAATATCCCTAAATCCATCAGTGTGATACAACACACCAACAAATAGAAGAATAAAAACCATATGATCATCTCAATAGATGCAGAAAAAGCTTTTGACAGAATTCAACACCCATTTATGACAAAAACTCTCCAGAAAGTGGGCATAGAAGAAACATACCTCAACATAATAAAGGCCATATATGACACACCTACACCTAACATCATACTCAACAGTGAAAAGCTGAAACCATTTCCTCTAAGATCAGGAACAAGACAAGGATGTCCACTCTCGCCATTTTGATTCAACATAGTTTTGGAAGTCCTAGCCATGAGAATCAGAGAAGAAAAATAAGTAAAAATAAATCCAAATAGGAAAAGAAGAAGTAAAACTGTCACTGTTTGCAGATGACATGATACTATACATAGAAAATCCTAAATATGTGGCTCAATATCAAAAACAAACAAACAACCCAACCAAAAAATGGGCAGAAGACCTAAATAAACATTTCTTGAAAGAAGACATACAGATGGCCAAGAGGCACATGAAAAGATACTCAACATTGCTAATTATTAGAGAAGTGCATATCAAAATTACAATGAGATATCACCTCACATCAATCAGAATGGCCATCATCAAAAAGTCTTCAAATAATAAATGCTGGAGAGGGTGTGGAGAAAAGGGAACTCTTTTGCACTGTTGGTGGGAATGTAAATTGATACAGCCACTATGGAGAACAGTATGGAGGTTCCTTAAAAAACTAAAATTAGAGCTATCATATGATCCAGCAATCCCACTCCTATGCATATAACCAGCGAAAAGCATGGTTCAAAAAGATACATGCACCCCTATGTTCACTGCAGCACTGTTTACAATAGCCAAGACATGGAAGCAACCTAAATGTCCATCAACTGATGAATGGATAAAGATGTGGTACATATCTACAGTGGAATATTACTCAGCCATAAAAAAGAATGAAATAATGCCATTTGCAGCAACATGGATGGACCTGGGGATTATCATACTGAGTGAAGTAAATCAGAGAAAAACGAATATTATATGATATTGCTTATATGTGGAATCTAAAAAGTGATACAAATGAACTTATTTACAAAACAGAATCAGACTCACAGACTTAGAGAACTAATTTGTGGTTACCACAGAGAAGGGTAGGGGGGAGGGATAGATTGGGATTTTGGGTTGACATGTACACACTGCTATATTTAAAATAGATAACCAACAAGGACCTACTGTACAGCACAGGGAATGCTGCTCAATATTCTTTAATAACCTAAACGGGAAAAGAATTTGAAAAAGAATAGATACATATATAGGTAAGACTGAATCACTTTGCTGTACAACTGAAACTAACACAATAATGTTAATCCACTATACTCCAACATAAAATAAAAATTTTTTTAAAAAGACTTCCATAGCCCACCAAAAAAAAAGTTATAAATACCAAAAAAATGAGGAAATATTATTCTAGTATTGAAAACAGTATCTAATTTAGTGAAAATGTTGCTCATGTCATTGATTAGTGAGATTAGTTCCAACATATATTTTCATTGTTTCTCTTTCATCTTGTTCATTAAACTAAATGAAAATAACAGCCAACACTACAATGAAACTACACTTTTTTCTTTTTGGCCTTGCCCAGAGGTTTGTGGGATCTTAATTCCCTGACCCGGGATTGAACCCGAGCCCTGGCAGTAAAAGTGCAGAGTCCAAACCACTGTACCTCCAGGGAATTTCTGGAACTACACTTATCTGTGAGGTGATAATATACTGTATTGTCTTATTTATAGAATTAAGTACCTGAAGGAAATAATATACCTATAAATATAAACAGAAAATATTAACACTGAGATAATCGACACCCTTATTGAAATACATGTGTTATCCCTAGACATCAACTTAATACTAATCTTCCATAGAAGCAACGATATATTCTGTATTATTTCAGAATGCAATAGGTCGTATCATTCCACTGACTATGTTTTATATTCAATAAAGTCAGAACATTGGGGCTTCCCTGGTGGCACAGTGGTTGAGAATCTGCCTGCCAATGCAGGGGACACGGGTTTGAGCCCTGGTCTGGGAGGATCCCACATGCCGCGGAGCAACTAGGCGCGTGAGCCACAACTGCTGAGCCTGCGCATCTGGAGCCTGTGCTCCGCAACAAGACAGGCCACAACGGTGAGAGGCCCGCACACCGCAATGAAGAGTGGCCCCCGCTCGCCACAACTGGAGAAAGCCCTCGCGCAGAAACGAAGACCCAACACAGCCAAAAATAAATAAATAAATTAAAAAAAAAAAAGAATATTGGCATTCATCTTAAGCTATATTTCTGGCTGCCTTTTTGTAATAACTTTATACTGTATCTGTGATAGATTCTTCTATTGGTACTCTGCATCGCTTCTCACTGCCTTGTATGCTCCAACTCTCCTGCCCCATATCTCATGGGCTTGAAAATTATAGAGTTCATTTTCCAGACACCCTTGGTACTAAAAAGTAAATGTTACTTAGGTTCCTCTAAAGAAATGTACTTGTGTTAGTGTTGGAATGTAGAAATGAGGGCAATAGTGCCAAGTTAAAGTACCGATGAGTATTTGAAGCAAGCTGACCTCACATTACACTGTCCAGCTACCAGCTTCAAGAGCAAAGGGAGGAGTTACGACAGAAACATTGGGTTAGAGGGTGGCAGCAGCAGTTTTCTTATTTCTATATCACAAGACCAATGATGTTAATTTGAAGTAAAAAATCCAGTAAGTCTTCTCACAACCCTGATTTCCCCTAATCTAAACATTTTGATGATTTGGTATTTATTTTATATATTAAATCCCTTCTCTTTGAACATCTAGAAATTTTTCTATTTCCTTCTCTGGGCCCTAACTACTCTACTAAGAATCCATCATTCTTAATAACAAATAATAGAGTTTTAGAAAATATGCTGTGAAGAACTAACAAATTCTCTAATTCTTAATGTATTCATATATAAATTAAATAAATTTGATGTTTAACATTTTTATTACAAATAATTTTACTATCTCCTCCAGCAAATATAAGCTTACATCAGGGGTCAGTAATAAAATATGATGAAAAGTGATTTCCAGGAAAATGTTGATAATAAAGGAACACCACACCTGTATACAATACAACGAGAATTCCTTTAGGGAAAGATCAACAAGGTATTTGGAAGAGGACAAGGATAAGCTAAAGGGAAGTAAGTCTTAACTGAAATGTTAGGGAGCTATAGAAAATCTAGCCTGGAAGAAGGCAGAATTTATCAGAAAAGGATTAAAAGGGAAGAGAAATGAAAATGTTCAGATATTTAGAACTGAAAGTATTCAATCTCCAGATATCTGGACTATAGTCAAAATGTGTTAAGATCAATAGGATTGAAACAAAAAGCCTTTAAATTCTCAGAAAATACTAAAAATATATTACTGGATTTCAATCTTACTAATGAAGATGATTATAAATTCAGTAAAGATATCTGTTATAGCTGTTGTAAGCATTCATTGCTCCTTCTCTGTTAATCGCATCCATGTGTCTACTGTGGAAACCACCCCACTTCCCTCCTCAGTCCATGTGAATGGAACAGGGTTGAATTCACACACTGGGTACAGGATCAGACATATGATCTGGCCTTTTTAGAGAAATTACTGAAATCTCTTGGCCATACACAAGCAGCTGGGGATTGTCCTATGACACAGAGTAATGAAATCCCAGGTGTCTTTCTATTGCCTTTGTTAACTCTACCTGTGACATAAGGTTGGGATTGTAGGTTTTATCATATGGAGAACTCCTGACTGGAATAAACAATGATTCAGAATGAAATAAAACAAATGTTTGGCTCCGTCATGGTATGAAGTTATTTAAGGTGCTATATACCCTTTGATGTACAGAATTTTTTTCTTAAATCCATTTGAGCAGACTGTTTATTGCTTATAACCAAAATATCCTGTCTAATCCATTTACTATTAAATTATTATAGACAACAGAGAAAACAATAGACCCTGAGTATAACTGAACAGAAGAATAGATGTTGCAAACACACTGAGACAAGAGAAAAGAAAGGGAAAAATATTTCTGAACAACAAATTCATGGCAGGCACTAAAATCAGAAAACACAGTTTTCACAACATTCCCATAAGAAAGAAGACATTAGCAATTTTTTTCTCAATGTAATTATTAGGACTCAGAAAGTACTTGGGTCTTTCAGGTTTCAAATGCCTCATGGTTCAACACTGACATTTATTGTGACTAAATTTCTAGCAATTCTATACAAAGCCTGAGAATATTTGACTGCTTCAAAGTTGGTTGGCATAAAGTTTCTTTTTGCTTGATGACTTCCATTGAGAACAAACATCAACCTTCGTTAGTATTCAGTATCAATTTCTATCAAAAATAACAGGTTCCCAATAATAGAGCACAAGAAATTCATTAGCATTCTATGAGATATTTTAAATAATGATCATACTAATTAAAATTTGTGTCATGATTAAATACTACAGTATAGGTCCTCAAATAATATTTCCTTTGAACTAAATACAAGGAAGATAGTTATTATTCACACTCAAAATTTATATAAAAGGAAGCTACAGCTCCATTTTCTCTATTATTTTCTCTATAGTGAGCCAATTTCCTTCCTCACTTTTCTTGTTATAATGGGTGGAAAATGATTCAGCTACTGACCAAGAAAAATTTAAGCTTGTACAGATATCCTCTAAATAAGCCAAAAGGAGAGGATGATACCTATAAGCCAATGGTAGGGAAATATTTGTATGGTACTTCAAGAAAAGGTTCTTGATCTGGAATATTATTCATTATAAATATAAAATGTACTATAAAAATGCTTTGGAAAAAATGAAATATTACTCACTAAAATAAAAACACCCTCTATAAGATGAAGCACATAAGCCTAAAGAAATGCATTTAAGTAATGCTTTTAAGATGTTCTAAAGAAAAAGAAAAAATTAGTTCTTACTGTAAATGGAAATTGAAGAGATCAGAGTATGTCCCATTCCTAAATCATCTAACTCAAACTATAGATTAAGTGACTGTATAGAATTATTTGAGGCATTTTAAAATATGGGACAAATAGAAATGCCAGATTTGGGTAAAAGTCTGTTGACAGGTAATGCCTTGGAGATATTCAAGAAAAGAACTATTAGAAGTATATTTTAAACCTAATACGCTCCTTTGACAGAAGCAAATAAATAAATCATTTCTGATTTAATTAAAATAACTGTAGTATATAATACAAAAATGACACACTAAGCTAAATAGTAATTCTCATCTTATTTAGAGCCAAAATACTTCACAGCTCTGTCCAGGTTGTATGATAATTCATAAGACTGGAATAACCAAAACAATCTGAAAAAAGTACGAAGTTCGAAGAATTAAACTATCTGACCTCAGTTCTTAATAGAAAACTAGACATCAATACCCTGTGGTATTTGGGGAAAAGTGGAAAATAGATCAATATAACATAATAGGGAGTCAAGGAATCAACCTGCACTGGTATGATTAATTGATCAATTGATTTTCAAAAAACTTATCCAAGTAATTCAACATGGAAAGGGAAAACTATTTAAGTAAGGGTTATGCACAAACTGAAAAAAAACATGTGGCAATAATGAACCTCAAACTTGATCTCATAATTCCCCTATTTTTTGCTTGGACTTGATTAAGTTATATACTCATATTTATATGTTAAATAGTTTAAATATGCTTAAGAAAATTATTATATATTGCTAATTATCATTAGTCTTTTCATGATATATTTAGAATTTTAGGTGCTCATCTCATCAGAATGCAATTATATGATTTTTGCATATTACCATTATAATTCCCAGAGAAAGGGTAGTATTTTAAAATGAGTTTAGTTGTTACATTGGAAGCTACATGAAAAGACTTGTAATAATTTGCTATTTTATTAAAAAAGAATGTTACTGCTAATCATTATTTATTCATGTCCTTATAGATGTGATTACTTTTCAAAAATTATTTTTATAATAAAAGTATAATTGGCATTATTTATAATATTATTATCTTAAAAAATAGCAAATAATTTAAGGCATAACCATTATTAAAAATGTTTTAACAAAATCCCAGACATTTATGGTTCTAAAATACATGTTCCATTAGGGCAAGTGCTTCACCTTCTTGTTCATCATGACAGTCCTTATAGAATTGCCTGGCTCAAAATAAGGAACCAGTTTATATTTCTTAAATGAATGATCCTTTTTTCCTTTATAGTTCAATAGATATATTTATGGAAGGATAAGTGTTTAACATTCTGACAAGCCATGTTAAACTTACACCATAGTTTCTGTATTCAAAAGATCTTAGAATGATGTGTTTTAGTTTGATTTGGTACCTGCTAAATGTAATATAATTTACAGGACTCCAAGGAATACTACTAAGTCTAAATAAATATTTATCATTTAGCTTGTCCTTAAGATAAAAATATTGTGCATGAAAAATATAAAAAAACAATATAAATTGAGTTCATAAACAGATACTATCATTAGCTATTTAAATAGAATATTTTTCATTATTTCGGATGACTATCATTATTATTTAATATATTTTTATATTTAATCTATTTGTAACATTGTTTTACCACTTCAATTTTATTGTTTCAAATGTTCATCCTCTAATTTTTTTATTGAAATATATTTGACATATAACATTGTATAAATTTTAGTACAATATGTTGTTATGATACATTTATATATTGTAATATGATTGCCATTGTAGGGACAGAACCTCTATCATGTCACATAATAATATATATTGCTGAGATCTTTTAGAAACTTCTTGCTATCCACATTTTCAAAAAGTTCTGGGGGAAACTTTACATCAGAAAATAGTAAATGAGAACAACTTGTTTTAATAATTATAGAGAAATCAACATACGTGGAAAAATGCTACAAAGTAAGGATAACCAACATAGCAGTTATTTATTAACTGCTTATTCCTATGCATTATGTCTAACCTTTTATCTGTATTAACTCTTTTGCTAATGAAAAAATTGAACATTTCATAATAAATGGGAAGTATAATAAAAACATTTGAATCCATTAAGCCTATTATTATCATTAATATTATCATTTTAATTAGCATAACACTGAAAATTGGCCATTTTTCCACAGGTATTATTTTCATTCAGGTGTATGCTAGCTTAGTAAGGTAGGCACACCATTACTATTTTATTTTATATATTAAAAATGAATGGTTAGAGAATTTAACTGTCTTAGACAATATCTACCAGACACTTTTCTTCAAAATTATATGTAAACTGCTTCTCTTCTATATATGTTTAAACTGCAAAAATGAACACATAGTTTTTATTCTTTACTAAAAAAGAATACTGTTTATTTCATAAGGTTGGGTTACCTCCCCTAGGTCTTAATAGGGATATTACTTACTGAGAGTGGCAACCAAATCTAACAGATATGGCTACTACTTTTCTTTCCATGCAGACTAGAAGTAGCTAATTAAATGCAATTTATACTAGACGGGTATGAGCAAGCTGATAATAGAAAATATATTATAAACAGTAGCAAGAGAAAGATGAGAGGCTGATAGCAAAGAAGAAAATGCTTTTAAAAGTCTTAAAAATTAAAAAGCAAATGACATAAGAACTAGAAAGGTGTTTTAATCAGAGGCATTTAGTGTTCCCCTATATAGTTTATAACTCGTAAAATACTTATAAAAACCAGGAGTGAAATAGCTACCACTTTGATATCTGCTCAGTCCCTGGCACTTTAAATATATTTGGGACAAAATTGTAATAGCTTGCATGTTTTGATCAATAACTATATGACAGTCATTATTCCATGCACTTCATGCACTTTATTTGTTTATTTATTTATAATTTTAATTTAATTTTATTTTAGTTGTAATAGAACCAGCTAAATAAGTATAAGACTGATGGTTTTGAAAAGATATTTCATTCTTTTAGCAGAGATGAATAATCTAATTTTTTTTACTTAAGAAAGAGGAAGGCTTTATAGGCTCAGGAACAGCATCTTTAAAGTTATATAAAGTAAGTGAAGTTGGTATCATCCCTTTCATGATCTGCACTGTCCTCCACCCAAATTTTCTTTTCCACTTTTCCAATTCACTACCCTCTCCCAAAGTCTATTGCTGCCTTACCCTCTTCTATGATGGAAGTTTATCCCAAGGTGGTTGTCTTTGCCAGGGATTGTTCGGTTTTAAGAAACCCCACTACAACTAATCTAAACAAATAATAACGGCCATCTAAAAGCAGAAACTGTAGCCATGCCTTATGTGGAACTGCAAAAAGGACCTGAGAAGTCATCTCTAATAAAAGCAATTATTCTCTTCATCTATTTTTCCCTGGGTTTGTATGTATATACATGTTTTCTCTTCATGCACCTTTTTCTCTTTACCTCAGAGAGCACACTGCACTTTTTTGAAGAGTAGGCCTCATCTTGACTTGCCCCCCAAAAGTGATCTTTACAAGTCTAGTACCTGAATTGACTGTACCAATTGTAATTTTCTTCAGAAAGAATCTGGTGGACCTAAAGCAGGCCCTAAATTAGGTGTCCAGCCCTCTGGTACAGTTTTGAAAGGTGGAGAGTGAAGAAAGAGAAAGGTGGCTTGGCTATGAAAGGCAACTGGAGACTTTTTATTTTTCCTTTGCAGTTTTGTTGCTTTTTTAAAACTAAGGCATTGTTAGATAAATTGATTAAAATGATCTCTGTTAATGTGTTCAAAAATGCTAGTGAGTTATCTTCCAGTAAAGCTTTTTGCCTATTAATGGCTCTTTAGCACATAGAGCATAAGTTCAAATGCTAACAAGGGGTTGGACTAAAAATTCTATAAATATGTGTGTGTGTGTATATATATATATATATATATATATATATATATGTATTATTCAATTTAAACTAAAAAAAACCCCCAAAGCAGTTCACACATTTCTCCCACCCCCCCCCCAACCCCTGCCTCTGGCAACCATCAATCTTGTTCTCTGTATCTATGAGCTTGTTTGTTTGTCTTTAGAATCTACATATAAGAGAGATCATATGGTATTTGTCTTTGTCTGGTTTATTTCACTTAACATAATGCCTTTGAGGTTCATACATGTTGTTGAAAATGGCTGAATAATATTCCCTTGTATATATATACCAAAATTTCTTTATCCATTCATCCATCAATGGACCCTTAGATTGTTTCCATATTTCGGCTATTGTAAATAATGCTGCAATAAAAATGGGGGCATATATCTTTCCTAGTTAGTGTTTTTGTTTTCTTAGGATAAATATCCAGAAGTGAAATTGCTAGATCATATGGTAGCTCTATTTTTAATTTTTTGAGCAACCTCCATACTGTTTTCCACAGTGACTACACCAGTTTACATTCCCACCTACAGTGCACCAGGGTTCCCTTTTCTTCACATACTTGCCACCAATTGTTATTTCCTGGTTTTTTGATAATAGCCATCTAACATGTGATGTGATATCTCATTGTGACTTTGATTTTCATTTCCCTGATGATTAATGATATAGAGCATCTTTTTATGTACCTGTTGGTCATTTTCATGTCTTCTTTGGAAAAACGTGTATTTGGATATTCTGCCAATTTTTAAATTGATTGGGATTTTTGCTATTGAGTTGTATGAGCTCTTTATATATTTTGAATGTTAGACCATTATCATATATATGATTTGCAAATATTTTCTCCCATGCAGTAAGTTTCTTTCATTTTGTTGATAGTTTCCTTTGTTGTGCAGATGTGTTTTAGTTTGATGTAGTCCCACTTGCTTATGTTTGCTTTTCTTGCTTTTGCTTTTGGTGTCAGATTCAAAAAATCATCGTCAAGGTCTATGTCAAAGAGCTTACTGTCTATGTTTTTTTCTAGGAGTTTTATGGCTTTAGGTCTTACACTTAAGTCTTTAATTCATTTTGAATAAATTTTTTTGTATGATGTAAGACAAAACTCCAGTTTCATTATTCTGCATGTGGCTGTCCAGTTTTCCCAACACCATTTATTGAAGAGACTGTCTTTTCCACATTGTGTATTCTTGGATCCTTTGTTGCAAATTAATTGATCATATATATGTGGGTTTATTTCTGGGCCATGCACTTTAAATTTATTATATAACAGGTAAAGAAGGAGAGGTAGATGTAATTTTGGCCACTGAAAGCCAACAATCAGTAAGTATGTAAAATCTTCAGCCAAGGAAAGGACCCAATGTTAATACTAGCCTATGTGTCCTTTATGGTTGAAATTCAACCCATCTATTTTACTGTGTACCTACCTCAGCCCATCCTGCTTAATTCAGAACATAGCCCAGACATATATTATAAATGTATGTAGAGAACCCACCAGAAATATTGTTATTCTTTTGGACTCATGTAGACAAGCATACCTTCACACTGGTTTCTCTGCCATACTGGATGGATCAGGTATTAAAGTAGGTCTGACTGTTGAGGTCCCTGACTGAAAACACTTTCTATGATATAATAGATAAGTCCTATGATATAATAGATAACTCAGTGATCATGTTTCACAACTAACCTACAGAATTTAAACATGGAACTCGACATGGAGCTGGAAAGACCCACTGACTACCTGGAAATGTCTGGGATAAGCTAATAACTCTACTTGCCAAGATTTTTTCCAACTCACTGTACTCCTTCACTGCTTATATCTTCTTTTACACTTTTTATGGTTTTTAATCAGATGATTCCCTGTGGTTCTTATTATTGTTTTTACTTTGACAGTCACACGTTCTATAATCAAATCCTCGACACTACTTTTTCATCTGTTAGCATTGCGTTGAATAGATAGAACATACAGAAAGAAGCTAAAACCTTTATTTGTCTCTTACTCTGAGATGTAGTAATTACCTGTTCCTTTGTTGAAATCTAAAGAGGGTCTCAGACTTTTATAGTCATTTGCAGGTAAAGGAAGTTCCATCCAATTTAGTTCCCAAATTTTTCTCACTTCAGTAGTTAAAATATCCAGTCCATTTCAATAGTTATACCTCAGAACTTCAGTTAAAATTTTCTCCTCCACTGACCTAGGCCTGCTTCAAGCCAGAGCCTGTAATCAGGGGGAAGGGGGAGAGAGGGTAGGGAATAGCCAATTTCTCTTTTATTTCATTCACTCTCCTTAAGCTTCTACTTCTCCCACAAATTCTGGATTGTTTTGTATACCAAGTTAAGTTTGTACTGGGAGAGGACTAGTAGGAAAAAAATGTAAGGAGCAGAAAACAGTTTACTTTATTGGCCCTCACAATTTGTGTTAAGGTTTCTAGTCTATAACACTAATATAAGACATGATAAATATTTCAATTTCATATTTGTTCAGGGGTGTATTCTCTCCCATATTTCCATAATATAAACTTGGACAGCAGTGCGTGTTATCAGCTATGTTCACTGTTTTATCATCAGTGCATAGACAAATGCCTGACATATCAAATATTTGATAAATATTGATTGAATTGATAAATACAATTTTACCGTAGATTTAAAACTATGTTAAAATGGAATTGCAATGAGGTGAATACATTGATTCACATGGTTCTGGGTTTCCATGGATACAGACTATCTCCATTGAAAGGAATTGTTATAGTTTTATTTATTTATTTATTTATTTATTTATTTATTTATTTGGCCAAATTGGGTCTTTGTTGTTGCCCACGGGCTTTCTCTAGTTGCGGTGAGCGGAGGCTATTCTTCATTGCGGTGTGCAGGTTTCTCATTGCAGTGGCTTCTCTTGTTGTGGAGCATGGGCTCAAGACATGCGGGCTTCAGTAGTTGTGGCACACAGGCTCAGTAGTTGTGGCTCACGGGTTCTAGAGTGCAGGCTCAGTAGTTGTGGCACATGGGCTTAGTTGCTCCACGGCATGTGGGATCTTCCCGGACCAGGGATTGAACCTGTGTTCCCTGTATTGGCAGGCAGATTCTTAAACTCTGCACCACCAGGAAAGACCCTGTTATAGTTCTAATTACTGGTTTTTGTCAAAATCAAAGACCAAGTGTTCTTAGACCATCCTAGAGGACAAATACATCTGGTATAAAAATGAAGCACAATATTTGCTTAATATTTTAAAGTGCTTATATTTATGAAATAATAAAGCTATTACAGAGCTAAAGTTTCTATTATTATTCATTTATTAAATATGTTTATCTCCTTCTATATAAGAGTTTTATTTTGAGTCTGTCAAAATGTCATAGGAGACTTACACAAGCCTCGTAGATAGCCTCATCCACCAGAGGGAAGACAGCAGAAGTAAGAAGAACTACAATCCTGCAGCCTGTGGAACAAAAACAACATTCACAGAAAGATAGACAAGATGAAAAGGCAGAGGGCTACGTACCACATGAAGGAACAAGATAAAACCCAGAAAAATAACTAAATGAAGCAGAGATAGGCAACCTTCCAGAAAAAGAATTCAGAATAATGATAGTGAAGATGATCCAGGATCTTGGAAAAAGAATGGAGGCAAAGATCGAGAAGATGTAAGAAATGTTCAACAAAGATCTAGAAGAATTACAGAACAAACAGAGATGAACAATACAATAACTGAAATGAAAACTATACTAGAAGGAAACAATAGCAGAATAACTGAGGCAGAAGAACAGATGAGTGACCTGGAAAACAGAATTCACTGCTGTGGAACAGAATAAAGAAAAAAGAATGAAAAGAAATGAAGGCAGCCAAAGAGACCTCTGGGACAACGTTAAACACAACAACATTCGCATTATAGGAGTCCCAGAAGGAGAAGAGAGAGAGAAAGAACCCAAGAAAATATTTGAAGAGATTATAGTCGAAAACTTCCCTAATATGGGAAAGGAAATAGCCACCCACGTCCAGGAAGCACAGAGAGTCCCATACAGGATAAACCCAAGGAGAAACATGCCGAGACACATAGTAATCAAACTGGCAAAAATTAAAGACAAAGAAAAATTATTGAAAGCAGCAAGGGAAAAATGACAAATAACATACAAGGGAACTCCCATAAGGTTAACAGCTGATTTCTCAGCAGAAACTCTACAAGCCAGAAGGGAGTGGCATGATATACTTAAAGTGATGAAAGGGAGAACCTACAACCAAGATTACTCTACCCAGCAAGGATCTCATTCAGATTCGATGGAGAAATCAAAAGTTTTACAGACAAGCAAAAGCCAAGAGAATTCAGCACCACCAAACCAGCTGTACAACAAATGCTAAAGGAACTTCTCTAAGTGAGAAACACAAGAAAAGAAAAGGAAATACAAAAACAAACCCAAAACAATTTAAAAAATGATAATAGGAACATGCATATTGATAATTACCTTAAACGTGAATGGATTAAATGCCCCAACCAAAAGAAACAGGCTTGCTGAATGGATACAAAAACAAGACCCATATATATGCTGTCTACAAGAGACCCACTTTAGACCTAGGGACACATACAGACTGAAAGTGAGGGGATGGAAAAAGATATTCCATGCAAATGGAAATCAAAAGAAAGCTGGAGTAGCAATTCTCATATCAGACAAAATAGACTTTAAAACAAAGACGATTACAAGAGACAAAGAAGGACACTACATAATGATCAAGGGATCAATCCAAGAAGAAGATATAACAATTTTATATATATATATATATGCACCCAACATAGGAGCACCTCAATACATAAGGCAACTGTTAACAGCTATAAAAGAGGAGATCGACAGTAAGACAGTAATAGTGGGGGACTTTAACACCTCACCTACACCAGTGGACAGATCATCCAAACAGAAAATTAAGAAGGAAACGCAAGCTTTAAATGACACAATAGACCAGATAGATTTAATTGATATTTATAGGACGTTCCATCCAAAAACAGCAGATTACATTTTCTTCTCAAGTGGGCACGGAACATTCTCCAGGATAGATCACATCTTGGGTCACAAATCAAGCCTCAGTAAATTTAAGAAAACTGAAATCATACCAAGCATCTTTTCTGACCACATGCTATGAGATTAGAAATCAATTACAGGGAAAAAAACGTAAAAAACACAAACACATGTAGGCTAAACAATACGTTACTAAATAACCAAAAGATCACTGAAGAAATCAAAGAGGAAATCAAAAAATACCTAGAGACAAATGACAATGAAAACATGACAATCCAAAACCTATGGGAGGTGGCAAAAGCAGTTCTAAGAGGGAAGTTTATAGCAATACAAGCCTACCTCAAGAAACAAGAAAAATCTCAAATAAACAATCTAACCTTACACCTAAAGGAACTAGAGAAAGAAGATCTAACAAAACCCAAAGTTAGCAAAAGGAAAGAAATCATAAAGATCAGAGCAGAAATAAATGAAATAGAAACAAAGAAAACAATAGCGAAGATCAATAAAACTAAAAGCTGGTTCTCTGAGAAGATAAAGAACATTGATAAACCATTAGCCAGACTCATCAAGAAAAAGAGGGAGAGGACTCCAATCAATAAAATTAGAAATGAAAAAGGAGAAGTTACAACAGACACCACAGAAATACAAACCATCCTAAACGACTACTACAAGCAACTCTATGCCAATAAAATGGACAACCTGGAAGAAATGGACAAATACTCAGAAAGGTATAACCTTCCAAGACTGAACCAGGAAGAAATAGAAAATAGGAACAGACCAATCACAAGTAATGAAACTGAAACTGTGATTAAAAATCTTCCAACAAACAAAAGTCCAGGACCAGATGGCTTCACAGGGGAATTCTATCAAACATTTAGAGAAGAGCTAACACCCATTCTTCTCAAACTCTTCCAAAAAATTGCAGAGGAAGGAACACTCCCAAACTCATTCTGTGAGGTCACCATCACCCTGATACCAAAACCAGACAAAGATACTACAAAAACAGAAAATTACAGACCAATATCAGTGAGGAATATAGATCCAAAAATCCTCAGCAAAGTACTAGCAAACAGAATCCAACAGCACATTAAAAGGATCATAGAGCATGAACAGGTGAGATTTATACCAGTGATGCAAGGATTCTTCAATATATACAAATCAATCAATGTGATACACCATATTAACAAATTGAAGGAGAAAAACCATAGGATCATCTCAATAGATGCAGAAAAAGCTTTTGACAAAATTCAACACTCATTTATGATAAAAACTCTCCAGAAAGTGGGCATAGAGGGAACCTACCTCAACATAATAAAGGCCATATATGACAAACCCACAGCAAACATCATTCTCAATGGTGAAAAACTGAAAGCCTTTCCTCTAAGATCAGGAACAAGACAAGGATGTCCACTCTCACCACTATTATTCAAAACAGTTTTGGAAGTCCTAGCCACAGCAATCGGAGAAGAAAAAGAAATAAAAGGAATACATTAAAAAAAAAAAGTCATAGGAGTTTGTCAATATCATAAGAAGAGATAAATTTAATAAGAAAAGTAAATGTGTTTGTTTCAGAAACCTTTAAAAATAACATTTATTTTGAAGCTTTCTTAGGAGTAGACAATACCAACTAGCTCATATTATTTCTGAATGTTCAGAGTTTGAAATAGTATAAATTTTATATTCTTACTAAAAATAAATTGTCAAATTAATAGTTTATTCTCCTGAATACTATTTTAGTGTTGTGTTATCAAAGGCTATGCATATTCCAAACATATTTTTAAACATGAAAATAAAACAGAAACAGCAGACACTATATTTATGAGAACACTCTCTATTTCTAAAAGAGTTATCTCAAGATATTTAAGTGATCACATCTGTAGTTTTACAGATGAATAATGTGCAATAGCAAATTCACCCAAGAGTAATTCAGCATGTCACTGAGGGAAATGTGAATTGTTATCATGTCTCCTATTATTCTGATTCAGTCCTGATCCTTTATATAAAGTAGAGTTATTGATTCCTTTATTCGCTAAATGCTTATTGAGTACCTTCTGGGTTAAAGTGTGAATAAAAGATACATGGATATTATTGTTCTGGGAAGACAGATAGTAAAATGTCTACATTTATGTTGTCATTTTTAAGTCCCCAGTAAAATGTTTGAAAGAGGTAGCATGTTACACAAATAGCTACATTAGTAGCATAATTTTTAACTGTTTGGAGCTCAGCAAAGTTGGGATTAAATGATGTTATCATGGTTATACTACATAATACAATACTCAACAAAACTGCATTTAAATCATGGTTATACTACTAATATACACCTAATACTACAATATACTTAATACCATGTGAGCTTCCAACAGGCTCTGAGTCTCATTTATGTGATAAAATTAAGTAGATTTAATAATTATTACTTTGCCATTTTTAAACCAAAAATAATATGGAAAACACACATGTATCTCATATATAGTGAACAAACCATATACTCAGGTATACTCTCTAGCTACGTGATACTAAAATATTTTATTTTCTTTCATACGCTTTGTGCATTTGTACATTTTCTAAAATACCTATTCTGCAGGTTATTTACTTTAAAAAGATTGAATAAAACCATTATTTGTAGCAGAATTAATCAATTAATTTGACATTAAAATAAATAATTTCTGTCTGACAAAGTTATCATAGAAAGAGGAAATTAAATAGTTACTACACATTAAACTGAAAAATATTAATATCCAGAGTTTATAAAGAGATCATTCAAATCACTAATAAAATACAGAAAGCACAATATAGAAGGGGCAAAGGACTTCCATATTTATCTCACGAAAGAGAAAACATAATGGTCAATAAGTCATTGAAACATATGACAATATCAATCCCATTAGTAATCAGGAAAGGCAAAGAAAAATAGCAGTGAGTGATTATTAGGCAATAATTAGATGGCAAAAATTGAAATGTGTGACAATATTGTTATAAAAATGTTAATCTTCATTCACTTTTGGGTAGAAATGTAAACTAGTAAAAACATTCATTTATATTAAAAGTGAATAAATTTATACCCTATTACCCCAGAAATGCACTTTTTCTTATATATATCCCCAAATAATTTGTGCGCATATCTACATGGATACCCATACAAGAATATTCACAGCAACATTATAACCTATAGATGAAAACCAACTTTCCATCAGCAGTAGAGATTGGCTAAACCATGGTATATTCAAACAATAAAATATTATACAGCAAAGAAAGTGAGTAAACTAGAGCTAGTTGCAAAACATGGACAAATCTAGCAGACAAAAATTTTACCGAAAAAAAGAGAAAAAAATACATTTGGTGTAATTCCATTTACAGTAAGTCCCCTACATACGAATGAGTTCCATTCTGAGAGCGCCTTCCTAAGTCCAATTTGTTCATAAGTCCAACAAAGTTAACCTAGGTACCCAACTAACACAATTGGCTATATAGTGCTGTACTGTAATAGGTTTATAATACTTTTCACACAAATAATACATAAAAAACAAACACAAAAAAAATAAAGAAAACATTTTTAATCTTACAGTACAGTACCTTGAAAAGTACAATAGTGCAGTACAACAGCTGGCATGCAGGGGCTGGCATTGAGTGAACAGGCAAGGAGAGTTACTGACTGGAGGAGGGAGAGGAGGTGGGAGATGGTAGAGCTGAAGGATCATCAGCAATAGGAGACAGAGGGCAAGCTGCAATTTCACTCATGCCTGGCACAGACGGCACAGGTTCGGTTCCTTGCTGGATTCAATTCTATCTGCCCTCTTGAAAAAATGATCCAGTGATGTCTGGGTAGTAGCTCTTTTTTTTTTCATCATAGATGACACGGTGGCACTGGATTGCATTCTGAACTGCTGCTGCAACCTTCACGTACCGTTCTACATTCTGGTCCTGTGCCTCAAAAACTAACACTTCCTCCTCAAATAAAGAAAATCCCCTTGCCATTTTCTGCGTCATGAATCTCTCTGGTTCTTCGGTTACTTCTTCCTCTTGTCTCCCTCCATCCTTTCTCTGGCACTCCAATTCCATCACGTCTTCATTAGTAGTAAGCTCCTCGTGTTGCAAAACAAGGAGTTAACTAAAGTTCTCCTCTTGCAGATCTAGCTCCAGCTTCTCACTGAGGGACACTAAGTTGCTGAAGACCTCTTTGGACTCTTCATCCACCTTCTCAAATCCATGAAAATCGTGAACAAACTGCAGGCAAAGGTTCTTCCAAACCCCATTGCTGGTGATGGCCATAACCTCACGACAAGAAATGTCAACGTTTTTTATGGGCTTGTAGATGTTATAGTCCTTCCAGAATTGTCACAAGGTTGTTCCTGATTCGTCACTCGCCTTTAGTGCCTGACGAAAAGTGTGATGTAAATGATATTTCTTGAAAGTCGCTATAACTCTCTGGTCCATACGTTGGATGAGTGACATAGTATTCGGTGGCAGATACACTACTTTGACATTGGCATGAAAGTCATCCATGGATGGGGGGTGGCCCAGAGCATTGTGGAGCAGCAAAAGAATGTTGGATGGTACGTCCTCCTCCAAGCAATATTTCTCTACCTCCAGGATAAAGTGGTGGAATAATCAGTCCGGGGAAATGGCCAGTGTAACCTAGGCTTTGGGGTTACTCTTACACACAACAGGAAGAGAGCCCTTAGCTATGTTTTTAAGGGTTCTTGGGTTCTCTGAATGATGAACTAAGAGAGGCTTCAGCTTCATATAGCCAGAAGCATTGCCACCAAACAACGGAATTAGCCTATCCTTTGCTGAAGTTATAGACTGGCATCAACTTTTCCTCCTTACCAATGTTAACTTTGGTATGGCACCCTCTTCCAGTACAGTCCTGTCTCATCCACATTAAAAACCTGCTCAGGTAAATACACGCCTTCATCAATAATTTCTCAAAGTGTTTCAGGAAATTCTCGGGCAGTTACCGTATCTGCACTCACTGCCCCACCACTTACTTTTACGTTGTGAAGGTTGGCTCTAGCCTTAAACCGATGAAACCAGCCATGGCTGGCATTAAAAGATGTGCCCTCTGAGTCTTCGCCGTGTTTCTTCTTCAAGTCTTCATAAAGGCTTTTAGCTTTCTCTTGAATCAGCATTAAGCTGAGCGGGACTCGATGCTGATGCTGATCCTGCATCCACACACTGAGAAGTTTCTCCATCTCCCCCATCATTTTTCCACGCTTCTTCAAAATTATTGTCGGCACAGCAGACTTCACATGTTCCACGATCTTGCCCTTTTTCTTTAGAATTGTGCCAATGGTTGAATGATTCACGTTATAAGAATGAGCCAAAAATAATAATAATAATAAAATAATGAGTGACATCTACCATCTTTTCACCTTGCTCCATTCTCTCAATTATTTTCACTTTTGTTTCCATCGTTATCACTGTACCAGCTAAGAAGCATCACCGCTGCTTTTATGCTAGATTCTGATATCTCAGGCTTGAAATAAAGATACTGTACTACTGTACTCTATACAGTGCTGGATAGTAAAGTGCACAACCACTTGTAGAAGATGCATGCACGTGACAATGTACACCAGACACGTGAAATAACTTATGAGATTGGACATGCGAACGCATGTTCACAACTTGAAGGTTCGTATGCAGGGGACTTACTGTATATAAAATTCCAAAACCAGTATAAATTGTTCTATTTAAGAATATACACTTAGGTGGTAAAATTAAAAAGAAAGACAAACAACAATAACAAAAAATCAAGACATTTGTTTTCTCTGAATGAGGGAGAGAAGATCATGATTGGCAAAGAACACATCGTGGCTTCTGGCAATGTTCTATTTCTTGACCTGGGCAGTGAACACATGCATGCTCTTTCATTTGGTGTATTGTACATTTTAATGTTATACGTCTTCATGCATATGTGTTAAGTTTCAAAATAAATAAAAACGTTTAAAATCTGATGCAGTATATAAACTTTCCAGTAGCTTTCTTAAAAATCTTAAGTCCTTCCAATTTAAAAGAGCAATTGATATCTTTTTTTCGTCACAATACAGCCACACCCAAACTTCTCAGACTCTTGTTTCACTGATCTTATTCACATTCATCCGGAACTGCCCAGACTTTCTCTTGAGGTTTGGAACAAACTAAGGCTTTGTCTTGGAGCATCCTTCAGCCCCTTTCTTTACTGAATCTTACTCTTTCCTCAAGTCTAACTTAATCGTCATGAAACTTGTGAAGCATAAGATCTCTAATTTTAAATATACTCATGTATGTGTTATATTATTCACAAAAGTATATTGTTACTTACCTATTTATGTCTATTTAATGTCTTCAGTTAGGAAGATTGCTGCCAAGAACTATATCTTAATCATTATCCCCTATGCCTACTTTGTAGCTGGCTTTTATGGCAGTGGGCCAAGAAATCTCCATTTAAAATTTTGAAATCCCTTGCCCAGAAAAGTTATTTTTTTTAAAATCATGAAAACAATATGTGTTTCAAGATAATAGTTCAATATCACTGTACAACTTTCTACAAGATAAAACTGCATATCTGCCATACAGGAGAATGAGGCCTGGCTGTAGCTCTATGACCCAAAACAGACTTGCTTATCCTCCATATGATCAAGCAAGCAACATTAATTCTGTGGTTCAAAATGAGTCAGACTATTGACAATTCCCATCTTAAGGCAAAGGACTGGAAGAATTGGGAAGATTTCATGGAAAATGTAGATGACATGAAGTTTGCTGCCAGTGTCATTCAGTATTTTAAAACCAGATTTGGGGTAATGAGAGGGATGAAAATATTGCCCTGGCCAGAAAGTAGAGGGATTTCGAAGTCTAGAGACTCTAAAATGCCAGCACATAGTCATCTAGACTTTAACTATCATTTAAATGAATGAATATTTGTATATACAAATAAAGGGAAAAAGGAATTTCAATGAATATTCAGAAGTTTTAAAGATAAATTTCAGCTTCTAGTTCTGAAAAGGTGTTTCTTAATATTAGAAAGTTGAGATCAGAAAGCTAAGTGTAAGGGAAATTATATGCAAGGAGCGAGGGTACTTGTGAACATAACGCAACCTTTTAAGGCTGAGGGTGAATGAGATACTTCTAATACGTTCAGGCACAGAGCACACACTTATGAAGAGCATATCAAAGAGAACTGGGAAAACCTACAGCAAAATTTCATCAACAGATGGCCTACTCTAACAAAATCTTTGGATTATTTAGGCATTATTTTTAAACAAAATAAATAAAAAATGAAATAAAATAAGACAAAAGAAAACAAAACCTTTCAGGTAGAGATTACACATAAAGGTTATTTTTTGAGGTTGAGAAAAGAGAAGTTTGTATTACAAAATAATTATTAAAATGTCCAGTATAGGATTGTAGCTAGTTGTATTTGCTCATAAATTTCAAATTTAATAAATAAATTTAGCATTCATAACTTATATTTAATATCTTTCTGAATATAGAACGAATGTACCTTGAAGCTTAGTCAACACAATTTTAAGCTAAAATATTCAAATAAGAATTTAAAATTTGAAGAATAATGTTTGATTCCCAGCACACTTGTGTAAAACTATCTAAATTGTATATTAAGGCATCTTTCAATGAGATACATCTTGACAAGCCCTACCACACTGGGTCACTTATTTCTCTAATAGATCTTCATTTTGCAACTTGTTTAAAAATCCATACTTCATGGTATTTTCATTGCCTAGTTTTATTAAGGTTTATCATTTTAAAAAACTGTTTAAATGTTTTCATTGGTAAAAATCTATTGCAAAAACATAGTTTCTGCAACTGAACATATTTCAAATTCTTACATTTAGGTGGAAAAATAATAATATTTATTATTGCAGAGAAAAATGTATAAAATCTATAAAGAGTGGACATATAAGCATCCAAAATAAATTACTTGTGTGTTTATATATGTTCTCTCCAATATCATTAATTCTTCTTCATTGGATCATTTGCATTACCATACATTTGATATAATTTCTTTCAAATTAACAAAAATTCTTTGACCCCACACTTCTCTCTAGCAATTTCATCCTTCCCAGTCTCCTTATACTGCTTCAGTCATAAAAAGTGTTGTTATATGTGCTGCCTCTACTTGCTTCTTGCCATTCTCTCTTAAACCACTACAAAAAAGCATTTGTTTCGGGGCTTCCCTGGTGGTGCAGTGGTTGAGAATCCGCCTGCCAATGCAGGGGACACGGGTTCACGCCCTGGTCTGGGAAGATCCCACATGCCGTGGAGCAACTGGGCCCGTGAGCCACAACTACTGAGCCTGCGCGTCTGGAGCCTGTGCTCCGCAACAAGAGAGGCTGCGATAGTGAGAGGCCTGCGCACCGCGATGAAGAGTGGCCCCCACTTGCCGCAACTAGAGAAAGCCCTCACACAGAAACAAAGACCCAACACAGCCAAAAATAAAAATAAATAAATTAAAAAACAACAACAACAACAACAAAAAACTGGGTCATCTTTAAAAAAAAAAAAAAAAAAGCATTCGTTTCATTCAACCCACTGACATTAAATATCTAAGCCATAGTTGACCTCAACAGAAGAAAATTCTTTTTATTTCTTATGAAAACACCTGAGATCTACCCCCTAAGCAAATGTTAAGTATACAATACAGTATTGTTAACTATCATCACATTTTTGTACATTAGATCTCCAAAACTTACCTTACATAACTTAAACTTTCTTCCCCTGGACCAAAATTTTCCCATTTTCCCCTTCCCCCAGCCCCAACTGGACCCTTATTTCACAATATATACAAAATCAACTCAAAGCGTACTAAAAATTTAAACATAGGATCTGAATCAATAAAATTCCTAGAAGAAAACATAAGAGAAAAGAAAAGCTTCTTGACACTGGTTTGGGCAATGACTCTTCAGATATGACACCAAAAGCACAGGCAACAAAAGCAAAAATTGACCAAGTAGGATTGCATCCAACTAAAAAGCTTCTGTCCCCTAAACTTTTGAGTCATGCTATTTAACATCTAATCCTCAAATATATTTGTCTATTAGGTATCTCAAACTAAATGGGTTTAAAAATTAACTCCCTGTTTCCACAAACCTCAACATTCTGCTGATTTCTTGTGCTTCATCATTTTAGTAAATCTTTCTCTTTTCTTATAGCTCAACACAAAAATACTCAAGAGTTATTTACTTTTATTTATACATACCACTCTTCCCCACATCCAATACATCAGCAAACTCTGTTGGCTTCACCTTCAAAATCTGTCTAAAATTCAACAGTTTCTTACATATTTCCATTGCTAAATACTTGCATTGTCAATATCAGACTACTTGACCCCATTTTCTCTATACAATTTTCTAACTGCATGTACTGTATCTGACAATTAGTGGTGACACAAACGTCTTGTATCTTAGTTTTAATGGCTTTTGATGGATGAGTGCCTTTCTTTTGTGGTATCTACTGGGCTTTCCGAAGGTAATTTTGCATGTGTTGCCTTAGTTCTGTCTCATACCAAACTATTCCAAATGTGAGTATTACTCTCCAAATCTATCAAAATTAAGTCATTTTCATATGAAACTGTTAAGAAAAATAATGATTTTTTTTTGCCCTAGAATGGTAGTATATTACTTAGTGGGTCAATCATCAAGTAAATTGAAAATTAATAATAACAAACAGGCAAAGCTTCACCTTGAAGCTTTGGTCTTCTTTTCTTTTTAATTCCCCTTTTTTTGACACTCTTACTTTAGTGTCTTTTTTTTTCTCTATTATGCATATATACTCTACCTTTCTACACTCCTGAATTTCAATTTACCCACAGTGAATATACCAATATTTATTTGAATGTTTAATACCTATCTTACCATTTAAAAATATATTTTTATCAGCGAATCTGACCTAAATTTAAGTTGTAATCTGAAGATATGCTTCATTTTTACCATTTAATTTCTGCAACTCCTTAATTAGCCACATAATCCAGAGAATTTTCAGATCTCTTAAAATTAATATTTTAATTTGAAATTTGGTTTTAAGATTTGATGAAGTCGATGGATTTTATTTTGTTTGAAATCAAATTTAAATTACTACACTTCAGTCACTTAAATATTAGTACTTATATGTTAAGAGAATTCATTTTTAATGTCTTGAACATAGGAATAAAGTTATTTTTGAGATAGGAAATGCATGAAAAAAAGGAGCCTGGTGTTTATTCCATAGTCCAACCAAATTTCATCGGATCAGAGGTTTTCAAGCAAATGGAAATATCAGGAAGAGATACTACGTTAAAGAAGAATTCTGTGAGGCATGGATGTGTAAACAGCACAAAATGCTGTTCTGATATCCATATGGCTTAATATATCACTTTTGGAGAAACAGAGTTTCTAAATTTCTGTGGACAACAAACTGAGGTTGTGACATATTTAATACTTAAGTTAACCTAATGTTATACGGTTATATTTATGATTTACAATTTTTTGTTAACAAAGAAATAGCAACATGGGCAATGCTTCAGAATTTGCATAGAGAACACCAGAATAGGTGAGGCGGCACCCTTACATACTTCTGAGTGTTGTATTAATTCATTAGGGCTGCCCTAACAGAGTACCCCAAACTGAGTGGCTTAAAAAGCAAAAAATGTATTGTCTCACAGTTACGGAGGCTAGAAGCCTGAGGGCAAGTTGTCTGCAAGGCTGTTCTTTCTAAGGGCTGTGAGGGATAGCCTCTCTCCTAGCTTCTGGTTTTCTGGCAGTGTCTGGTGTTTCTTGGCTTGTTGATGCATCACCCTGTCTCTTCCTTCGTGTTCAAATGGTGTTCTTCCTGTGTGTACACGTCTGTGTTTAAATTTCCCCTTTTTATAAGATGCCAGTAATATTGCATTTGGAACCCATCCTCCTCCAGCATAGCCTCATCTGAACTAAATACATCTGCAACAACTCTATTTCCAAGCAAGATCACAGTCTTGGGGGTTCAGGACTTCAACATATGAATTTTGGAGGTATACAATTTGCGATGGTTAATTTTATATGTCAGCTTGACTGGGTCACAGTGCCCAGATATTTGATTAAACATATTTCTGAGTATGTCTATGAGGGTTTTTCTGGATGAGATTAACATTTAATTGGTAGATAGTACAGCAGATTGCTCTTCCCTTTGTGGGAAGGTTTTATCCAATCTACTGAAAGCCAAAATAGAACAAAAGGTTGAGTAAGAAAGAACTGTCTCTATCTGCCTGTCTTCTAGTGGGGCATCAGTCTTCTTCTGCCTTCAGATTAACACTAGGATTGGAATTTACACCATGGGCTCTCCTGGTTCTCAGGCCTTTGTGGACTTAGACTAGAATTATACCACTGGCTCTCCTGAGCATCCAGCTTGCTGACTATAGGTACTGAGACTTCCCAGACTCCATAACCATGTGAGCCACTTCCTTACAGTAAATAGAGATGTGTGTGTCAATTATTATTTGGTGTATGTATGTATGTGTGTGTGTGTATGTATATATATATGTATGTATGTATCCTATTGCTTGTCTTTCCCTGGAGAACCCAGACTAATACACAATTGAACCTATAACAAGAGTCATGTACATAACATTTTTCCTCACAGTTAGGTTTTCCTGTGAAAATTAGTATGATGTCACAGACACTGTACCAACAAAATAAATAAATATTAAAAACTCATGTAGGTATTTCGAACAAAGGAAAATTAACTATAAAACTATGCTTTGAGTTTCTCTCAGAATGCAGTTTATTTTTCATGAAGAAACAGGTGAGCCTCATAATTTGAGAAGATTTATGCTCCTAATTCTGGAAGTAGGTCTTGAACATAAAAGAAATTATGCAATAGGACTTCCCTGGTGGCGCAGTGGTTAAGAATCTGCCTGCCAATGAAGGGGACATGGGTTTGATCCCTGGTCTGGGAAGATCCCACGTGCCACGGAGCAACTAAGCCCATGCACCAGAACTACTGGGTCTCACGTGCCTAGAGCCCATGCTCCGCAAGAACAGAAGCCACTGCAATGAGAAGCCCGCGCACTGCAAGGAAGAGTAGCCCCCACTCACCGCAACTAGAGAAAGCCTGTGCACAGCAACGAAGACCCAAGTCAGCCAAAAATAAATTAATTAATTTTTTAAAAAAAGAAATTATGCAATAAAAAATGCTGAATGAATAGGTCTGAAATAAGTTTTGAGTAAAATAATAGTCTGGTAAACTACTTCTAATTAGAAAGTCTAAAACTATTATGCTTGTAAGAAGACATCAGAATAATGACTAGCACTTTTGGAAAAGGCTGTGGCGAAATAAGACCCAACTACATCATCTTTTAACTCATTATTGACGGGGGGATTTTTGCAGAAACTAATGCCTGTGGCCAGTGATTTGTTACATAAGTGATATTGATAGGTCTCCAGTCAACAACATTCGGGTAACAAAAGACGTATTAATATGCCTCTGGTCAATATTAAACATCTATGACAAAATCTGTAAGGGTATTTATGCATAATAAAATCTATAAAAACCTAAGGTATGTGAGGGTTTACTTTTAATAGTTTTCATTTGTATCTTCTTATACTGAGGCGATAATATATCCACAAACAAAAAAAAGGGTTATTTCTATATCACATCAAAAGGATAAGTGGTTGTATTTTTTTTTTAAGAAGTACTTGCACAATGCACCATTACCCACATTACTTTTCAACTATTTTTTTTATTTTGCATACATAGAATTCATGTGATTGTTTACCACAACAGTCTTTCAGAATTCATTTTTCACTACACATAGCTGCAGTACAGTTGAACCACCTTTAACAGACTCAATAAACACTAAGATCATTTTTATTCTTAGGAGATATTTGTCAGTGCTGACAGAAACTTTATGATTATCTGATATTTCTAGAGGTGCATAAAATAACATTTGTTCTAATAAAGGTCCAAATTCATCACAGAAAGATTATTTTATCCATGTTAATTTGTGGAAACTTCTTATATTCACACAGTTTCTTAAAGTTCAAGTTTTTAAAATATCTCAACTGCAGCTAAATCAAAACTAATAAAGAAAAGCTACATGCAATAACTTTCAGGCACCATTTTTCTAAAATTGTGTAAAAATTAGGCAGACACAAATTTAAAAAATCAATTTAGAATAAGAAGTTTATTTCGTACCCAATTACTTACATGAAAAGACTTTGTTGAAGGTGGTAAAAAACAAGTGGATAAAAATGCCCTTTACCAAATGGTTCTATTTACTGCTTTTAATGAGAGCTATATTTCTGTCTGTTCATACCTTTGGTGTTTTTAATTGGCTGTCAGTGACATTTCCGTGCATCTCAGGGATGCATGGAACTGTCAGGCTCTCCTCCTTGAACTTAGAATAAATTATGGTTTCATATAGCAGAAAAATTCAATAGATTCAGAATACAATAGTGTCTTCAATAATTCTTCAGAAAAATGTCACATTGTTGAAGCCTGTTACTGAAATATGCAGGTGCAAGATGTACACTGGTTGCTTTCTGAGCAAAAGCCATTATTTTACTATCTTATTTAGTACTATTTCCTTATCAGCCTCTTTTTGTTGGAGTTAGTTATAATGTCATTAGCTATTCTGTGACTATCCACTCTCCAGGTCTGAAACTGAGCAGGACCCTGTGGAGTCCTCCTGGGCACAAAAGCCTTTCTGTGTTCCCCATTTCTTGTTTGTAGGAAATAGTCTTCATTCAGCCTCCTTGACCTTCCCTGAGTTCCAAAGGGCAGATTCACACAGTTGCAAATCAGGGAAGTGAGGGAATGCAGAAACAAAGTAAGAGCTGTCAAGAAACAGTAGTGTAGGATGGGGCAGGGTCCTGGTTCTTCCTCAAGGAATATACATAACAATGTCTTCTACCAGAACTGATCCTCCCTCCCCCCACCCAGGTGGAAGATGGTAACTTCAGGCTGAGTACCAGAGTCCTGGTTATCTCACCACCAACCAATCAGAAGAAAGCCACATACCCTGCAGTCCTCACCCCAAATTTTGCCTATGAAAGCGTCCCCCCAAAAAACATCCAGGAATTAGGGTTTTTTGAGCACAACCCACCTGTTCTCCTTGCTTGGCCCTGCAATAAACCTTTCTCTGCTCCAAACTCTAATGTTTTGGGTTGTTTGGCTTCACTGTGTGTCAGGTACATGAACTTGCATTTGCTAACAGCTCTTTTATTTTATATTATATATTTAAATATTCACAAATGAAACTGAGCAGGACCCTGTGAGGCTCCTGGGCATGGAAGCCTTTCTGCATGTCCCCCATTCCTTGTTTGTGGGAAATAGGCTTCAGCCCTGTGACCCTCCCTGAGTTCCAAAGGCAGGTTCAAACAGTTGCTAATCAGGGAAGGGAGGGGATGCAGAGACAAGGGAGGAGCAGTCAAGAAACAATAGTGCAGTCTCGGGGCAGGGTCTTGGTTCCACCTCAAGGGATACACATAACATCTCTGAGCTCTTCTGAAGAACTAAAACCCCCAACAAATGGAAGCTGTTACCTACTTGATGAAGAATTCTCCATTCCAGAGAGAAGGTCACAGTTTGATAACCTTGACAACAACAGAAGCTCATCAGGAGACTGCTTGAGGCCAGATTAAAGGAATGCAAGCCCTGAACACACCCAGATCCTTATCAGCAAACCCCTCCTTGAACCACTGCTATAAAATTCACTAATTCCCCCCAGGGGTGGTGGGGGGCACACAGTTTTGAGGGCACAAGTCTGCTGTGTCTTCCTTTACCTGGCAAAGCAGGTTTTCTGCTTCACCGAAAACTCTGTCTCTGAGATTGGATTCGGCACTGGTGCACAGAGGCTGAGTTTTCGGCATCAGAAATAAGAATTTGAGCAGACAACATACAGTTTTGATAGTGCTTTGAAGATGTCCAATTAGTATTAAAATTATTTACAGTTAAAGAAAAACTAAAAGGAATAAATGTTATAAATATGAGAATTAAGTCAGTAATGTAATTATAATAATGATAATGTTGCAGGAGAATGAGGGGTGAGACAATGACCATGTTGCAGGTCTCAGGCGAGTTCCTGGGAGGGACCACCGAGTGAGGGTCCTTGACCTTGTGCAGGAAAGAATTCAAGAGCAAGCCATTGTAAAGTGAAAGCAAGTTTATTTAGAGAGATACACATTCCACAGGCAGAATGCAGTATTTTCAGAAGGTGAGAGTGGCCCCAGGTTGTGGGGTTATAATTTTTATGGTCCAGGTAATTTCAGAGTCTAACAAGCAGGAGGATTATTCCCACTATTTTGGGGAAGGGGTGGGGATTCCAGGAATTGGGCCCACTTTTTGGCCTTTTATAGTCAGCCTCAACTGTCATGGCACCTGCGGGTGTGTCATTTAGCATGCTAATGTATTACAATGAGCATATAATGAGGCTCAAGGTCTACTGGAAGTCAAATCTTCTGCCCTCTTGGGCCTAGTTGGTTCTAACTAGTTTTTGTCCTCAATGGCTGTGTCATTCTTTTAATGGTTGTGCCCTGTCCCGTTCCCTCCTGTGCCAATAATAATAGCAGAGCAGCAACATATATAACTATATTTTCATGATTTTTATGCATCACATACTCTACTGAAGCAGAAAAATATTATCCTATTTACTCAATAATAATCCAGTGATACAGGCAGTATTGTCACCATATTGCAAAGGATGAAACATATGCTAAAAGAGATACTAAAGTATCTTACCACAGCAGGTTATCTTAGGGAAAATGTTTATACATCTTTTAATCAGAGATGTCTGATAATAAAGTTCATATAGCTTAGATTGTGATATTGAGAAAGTCAAATTTAGTTGTCAAAATAATAAGATTTTTAGTTCTAAATATTATAATAAGATATAGATGACAGAAAAAATTGTTTTTTTTGCTCATGCCATTTTTTTTATAGGTCTGGTATAGTATAGGTCTGGTGCTAATAGCACCAAAATTCTGATATGCATGTCCCAATAATGGAAAAAATATTAGGTATAAATAATTTTTTTTAATTCACATTTATTGAGGTCTAATTTGCATCAAATATAATTTACCATTTTAAGGTATACAATTTGATGAGTTTTGATAAATGTATGCAATCATATAACTACCACTACACTTGAGATACAGAAAATTTCTACTACCCCCAAAAGTTCCCTCATTCTGCCTTTTAGTTATACCTTATTTCTAACCCTGGCCCCATACAAGCACTAATATGATTTCTATTGCAGTAGTTCTTTTTCTTTTAATTTTATTATGTCATATAAATTGAATCATACAGTAAGTATCTATTTATGTCTTGTTTTTTTCACTTAGCATAATATTTTGAGATTCAACCATGTTGTTGCACATATTAGTATTTCATTTATTTACATTTTGAGTAGTATTTCACTATATGGATATACCATAATTTCATTACCTGTTCACCCCTTGTTGGACATTAAAGTTACTTCCAAGTTTTAGTGATTATGAATAAAGCCACTATGAACATCCACATACAAGATTCTGTGGACATATGATCACCCAAATGTCTATTATTAGTCATCCATAGCCCTTTTTGTTTAGTTATGCGTCCATTCAAGTCCTTATGACATTTTCACTTGTTTGTTTGCCTTATTATTGAGTTATAAGAGTTCTATATATATTCTAAATACAAGTCCATTATCAGATAAGTGTTTAGAATTATTTTTCTCTGAGTCTGTGGTTTGCCTTTTTAATTTTAACAGTATCTTTTGACTATTAAAAATTTTAATGAAATCCACCTATTTTTTAAAAAAAATTTTATGATTCATGTATTTTGTGTCCTATTGATAAATAACTTTCTAATAGAGGAAAGGATGTCTAATTTACTATTTAACCCATTTATTAAGTTTTTACTTCAACAATTAAATTTTTATTTCCATTACTTCAAATCTTTAAAGAAAAAAATCTCTGATACCTCCTTATCACTATTTTAAAATGTTTTTATTCTGCATTTTATATATATAACAACTCCAACAATTAATGTCACTTGTACATCTATATATATTTCTACATTTTATGGTGTCTTTCTTTCTAATGCCTCCTCTTGATTCTTCCTTTATTTAGTGTCTTCTATGACAATATTGCTAAGTTAGCATAGGAAGACCGTCCCCAAAATAAGATTTTATGATGCTTATTCAGGATACAACCCCATCTCAGAATCACTTTATACTTCCTTTATAATTTCTCCTCAGAACCTAAGATGTAGATTCAGTTTCCTCATCTGACTTCTATTTCAAGATTAGACATTCACAAAAATAAGTAACTATAGAAATTTATCTATATCCATATTGAGATGATACTTTGTAAGATAACTACTAGGGTATTTCCCCAATTATGTAAGTTTACTAGTACTTACATAGGAGGGATTTATTGGAAATTGTAACTCAAGGTTTTAGATATTCAGTGAAACAATCCGGGTAAATGTACTATTCAAAAGTGACTCTCAATCAAAAATTTGATGATGAGATATATATATCAAATTTTTATCAATATATATGTGTATAA
Organism: Eschrichtius robustus; assembly: GCF_028021215.1. Lineage (NCBI taxonomy): Eukaryota > Metazoa > Chordata > Mammalia > Artiodactyla > Eschrichtiidae > Eschrichtius > Eschrichtius robustus. Next base: position 69,364,330 of record NC_090827.1, on the reverse strand, counting down.
ATATGTATATATATATAAAATACGTATCCTAGTTTATTCTTATACTCTCATCTGTTTAAAAATTTTTAAATATTTTATCCAAAATCTGTAGGTTTCATAATAAGAAGATATTATGATAGCCTAACCAACCATCCTCTTGAAAATAGGAAGTTGCAGAGGAGAGTTATGTAACTATTAAAAACATATCATGAGTTTATCTCCATGGTGTTCTTCTGCAAAAGATTAAATAATCTAAAAGACAGTTGTCCATGCTATTCATATCTAAGGCCAAAACTATATTAATAGAAAGTTGAGACTGTCAATTTAACTTTTCTCTATAATGAGCTATAGCATCCAGAGTCCACTAAGGCAACACAAAACACAAGAGAGGAATATCTGATTAGAGAAAACATAACATAAAGAATTGCAAGCTAGATTCAAAATTGTTAAATAGGAAACAAAGTGTAAAAAGAGTACTATAAAGTGTCACTGAAGTAATAACCGTAGGAAGCAGCTGGTACCCCTACAACTGAAGGAATGAAAAGAAGCTAGAATCATTAACAGGTAGAGAGTTAGAAGAGAGGCCCTGTGGAACTGAAAGACAGACCTGTGAAGAAGGAGCACAGCTCAACTGGTACTGCTGCCTCTAACTTCTGAAAAGGAGCCCCATATTAGGGTACTGGTTGAATGACAATGTGTTTAGAGGTGAAACGAACCAGAATGAAACTAACTTTTCAAATGTTGTGTAAATTGCAAACTGGATTCAGATATTACAGTGGGAAGGGACTTCCAATGGTAAAGTGGGGGTGATGCTCAGAGAAACCACAAGGAAATAGGAAACCCACAGGAAACTAACAGGAAACAGACTGTAAGAAGGAAGTACTTTTGGTCTCCTTCTGTTGACAGAGCCCAATATAGATCTGGCTAGCAAAGCTGAAATGTGGTTTACAAGGTCCTAGCTCCAATATGTACCTAAAATCTTGGTATGGAAGGATCACTTTGAAGCTTAGAGGCAATGACTAGCATAGCACAACCCTTTGGCTGTTACTGAACCAAACTTAGGTCTGCTTGCCAGTGCGCTACAAGCCATCTATGGGCACTGGGTTGTGGTAAGGGAAAGAGGCATCTAACGTGAGGCCAAGTAAGTAGAAGGGACAGCTTATGTTCAAAAGACCTGTACTCCCAGATAGCTTTCAGAGAAGGGTTTTTAAAGGCAAGGTGAGAAAGGGGGTCGCAGGGTACATGATCAGCTCCTGTACATCCTTCTGATTGGTTGGTGAGGTAACAGGGTTGTGTTTCAGGAATTAACATCATCAACCTCTGGTTCCAACCAACCTGGGGTCTATGTGCTTGTGGTCTGCATGTAGTTAACTTTTTCCACCTGGTAGGGGTTTCAGTATCTGCAAAATAACTCAAGGATATGGCTCAGAATATTATCTATAGCCCTTGAGGTCGAGAACTAAAGGTCATTGACTTTGTTTTATGGCTGAACTATTATTATTTTGTCTTGCTTGACTGTTTTCCTTTGTTTCTGTATTTTTTCACTTCTCTGATTAAATTTTCTCTTTGGAACTCGGGGAAGGCCCAGGAGGCTAAAGCCTTTCTATAAATAAGAGTTGGGGACACAAAGGGGGGTGGGGTAGGGTCTGTCCCTGGGAAGGCCATGCAGAGTCCTGCTTGGCTTCATGGCTGCAAAACATATATACACACACTTCCATGTTTAAACTTCAAAAGAACAACAAGCAAGTTTCATTTCCAATTTAGGATTCAACAGCCTTTCTACAAATAAAGATATTCTTAACCTCTCCCCAAAATGAGAGAGGCAAAATCCCAACAATCATTAGATTAGCATCTGGAATATATATATTCCCCCTTAAATTCAGGAACATCTAAATATTTTGTTACCCAAATACTACATTATAAATGTATTCCTCAACAAAACTTGTATAAAATAAGAGAAAGTAGGAGGGAGATGAAAAATATTCAATACAAATGAAAAAAACACAAATGTAAATAAGGATGGATGGATAATGAGATACCAATAGAAACTGGAACTGAAATATATATACACACAAACACACATAAAAATCAAGGAAGACCATATGCATACTGCTACTGTCCTCTTTACTAACGCTGATCACAAGGTTGGTATCACATAACTGGTATTTCTAACTATTTTCTTTTACTTCCATGCCTCGTTTCCTTTACCTTTGGCCATAATCTTCTGTCATGATCTCATCAGGTTAAGGAGTTTTGTTTTGCCTTGTTGTTTATGTATGCATGCATATATGTATTTATTTGCTTATTTATGTATTAGATTTTGTTGTGGCCAAAAATTTCACTCCTGAAGTTCTGACTTCTCTTGATTTCATTGCTATGGATTTCTATTAACTTTGCTACTAGAAATGGGAATAATAAAAGGTGTCTCCCAAATCCCTTGCATTCTAGACATTGTCCTAGCCCCTATTTTTCTTTGTAATCTGATTTCACCTTTTTAATCAAAATCCATCATTCCACCCAATAGAAAACACCCTTTTTTGCCTCTTGGTTCCGTCCCATGAAGAGCCCAAAATATCCAAGTGTAAATGTCATTTACAATTCAACATGACCACTGTTGTGAAAACACTTCTCTCTTGGTCAACAAGACCTCCAACAAGCAGCACTCAAAGCAGCAAACATAAAAAGCAAAAATTTTACAAATGAGTAAACCTGTATAGGTATAACAGTTAGAGGAGCTATGCCCAGCTCCACCCCATAGACCCACAGTCTGTCTATAGGAAAAACAGAACAATTTATTGGTCTCTGAATCATTACTGCATCCTGTGAGTTGAAATTCTGTTCTTTCATAGTTTGCTTCCAAATATGTGCTCTGAGTCATCTGTAGGCCATTCCCTAAGTTCAGCTACTTCTGAGTAATAGGATTTACAGTAAGAACAATTAAATCCATGGGGATTATCCCATAGTGAAACAAGTCCACTTACTGTGAAATAAGTTCCTTGATCAGAAACAAGGTTGTGCATAATACCATGACAGTGAATAAGACATTCTTTATGTCCATAAATGGTGTTATCAGCAGAAATAATAGAGGCAAAGAACAAAACCATCCAGAATACTTATCTATTGCATTAAGTCCAAAACTCTGCTCTGTCCTGCACAGAAAGGATCTGATGCAATAGCTTACCACTAGGTGGCTGGTTGGTCTCTCTAGGGAATGGTGCCATATCAGGGCACCATATCAGGGCTCAATATTTGCCTCTACTGTTAGCAAGTTAGGAACTCAGCAATATCTGTAGTCAAGTAACTAGCCATGTTCTTAACAGCAAAATAAAAATTTTTAATAGTTGTACCTTCATTTCGCAATTTATTTTACAGAATTTAACCTGTTGTTACTTACTCAACATTCCTTTTTTTCCTATTTTTGCCTCTAACTTCAATAGCTGGAAATATTCATGATAGAATTATGTGACATTCTATGGGTTTTAATAACAAATATCTGTTAAAATTTCATATGTCACTTCAGGAAATAGGGGAAGATAATGATGAGAAGGAGGGATCTACCCTATACTCTGTGATTTTCTAATTACTCTATTAACTTTAACTCATTTATTTTTCAAAGTAATAATGCAACCAAATACAGACTGAAAAATGAATAAAACTTCCAACACACCCTATCCCATTATGCCACTACTATTCATCTGGAAAACTCCTCATCACCCCTTATATCTTAATTTTGTGCTACTTCCTATATGAAGCATATTTTCTTACCCAATCAAGGATAGACACTTATTCATTATTGCACTCATATGCACCTGTATTGCCTCTTTATATGTCTGTCTACTAAACTAGACCAAAAAAATGTTTTTGAAGACAGCAAAATGACTGATACCTTTCATTAACACAAATATTTATTGAATTAATCGGTATCTATTCCCATCAAACAAATAAATCTGTAATTCATTGATGTCCTCCTCATTATGTATAATATTCTCAAGAAAATTTTCCATAAGCATTCAAAAAAAGAGAACACAGTGGGACACCTGAGGAAAAGCTGATATATAAAAGAAATGTGTGTGTATATACACAAAGAAAGCACACAAGACTGTATCTGAAATGAAAATACTGCATGCACTTTGACCCTGCCAGTTTATGGTGGATTATAGTTCTTTTCCTGAGACCTGTCTCCATTTCTGTCTTTGGATTTTTACAGTTAATATTTCTAGGTGGTGGTGGTAGTGGTAGTGATTCTCCTTCTCTTTCTCCTTCCTCCTTTTCTTGTTTTGTTTTGGTTGTTGCTCTATTCCGCGGTTATGATTGGCACTCAGTTGACTTCATTTCTTTGTGTATCTGTATCAGATAATGTTTTACAATGACAAAGATATTACCTACTGCTCCAATCATTTTTTACTTGTCTTTGTAGGCACCAGCTTATTTTCACCCTGGCATTCTAGGAGGTAATTTTTAATCAAAATTGCAATGTCTAAAAGAAATGGTCTTTTTAAAAGGTACTGTCAGTTGCCGCATTTTGTTCTCAAAGTGAATGAGCACATGTAAGTAGCAGCTCACACAAATACTTGAGTTCAGATACGATTTCAGATAGCAGCAGTGGACTGCGATTTACTGCAAATTGGTCCCAAGGCACAGTAAAGCTTTTTAGCTGTTCTTTTATATTCAGTGCTTTTGCAGAAGGTTGGATATTATGTGAATCAAAAATGGATGGTCAATACTATAGCCTGTATATCTGCTCTCTAGTAATGTATTTTAAAGTTAACTTACTGAACATTTTAATAACAAATAGAATTTCCCTTCTTTGCTGGTTATGTTTCATGCATCTCATGGATATCATGGCATATTTCTAATAATGATGCATCAGAAGACCAGGGGTACCTTGGTATGTCATGCAGTGTGACTTTTCATCAGAAGGACTGAATTATATTTAATGCTTCTGGATAGATACAAATTGTATACAATAGATACAAATTTTAGAAGTGTTATATCTCTTGCCCTTGGTTTAGTTGCTTTCTCTTAGATGTTTATTTCCTTGTGACCCTACCGTATTGAATCAATGATGCTGATTTGTTTTTTTCATTTTAAATGACATATTCTGCAGCACCACACATCCATGATCTGAAAAAACAAATAGACTTATTTTCTAATAAATACAATTTCAAGAGGACACAACCTGGCCACTGCCGTTATAATCTGAAATATTTCAGACTCTAGCTAATATCATAAAATGAGTAACATACTACAATGTAAAAAACAACACCCACAACACCCAACTTTATACTGCAACTTTTGGGAATTCTATTCTAGATCTAGCTCTGCAGGGAAATACCTAGGTGTCCTTGGACAAGTGAAACACGCTCTCAGTGGTTCATTTTCTTTAAATCTATGTTAAGAAAATTGGCTCAGCACTAATTCTATTCCTATTTTATTCAACCACAGATACATGAACTGATTGGGAAAAACAACAGAAGTCCCATTATCTTGTTAAGTGATGTATTTCCAATAAAATGCACTTTTATGTTTAGTAATCAAAAAAGTCAACATATTTATATTTCTGTTGATTGTATATTAGTAACAGTTCTCATATTAATTATTTTCTAACACTCAGATATTTTGGCATCAAAATAAACCTTTTTTCAACTTCAAGGAAAAAAAAAGAAAATTGGCTCAGATGATATTTAATATGGTCTATGGAGGGCCATCTCTCCTGAATTTGAAATAACTCATTTTAAAACATAATCTGTTAGGCTGAGTCTTTAAATTAATAATTGGCATATCAATTTTCTTTTATTTTAAGAAATGGAGCATGATGACAATGACTAAAAATAGTTCTTCTATCAGGTCATGTTGTTCCTCCATATAAATAGTTAACCACATTACAGAATATTATACAAACTTTTCTTTTTCAGTCATTAAACTTCTGAAACAGTATATGACTTCAAACTGAAATCTTGGAGCGTAAAAAATATGTTGAAGCACATGACTTCAATCTTAAAGCTTGAATTCTTGGCATAGTCCATCCACTCAAGTCCCTGCAAATTTATATAGAGGTATAAAAGGAAATGAATCCCTCTATTAAAGAAGATAATTAGGGGATATCCACCCATGAAAATGAGGTTGCAACAGGTTTCCGGAACACAATAAGTAGATGGAGTACATATAGTGATTCCAAAAAGGCAGGTGAAGCAAAGAAAGCAAAGAAAGAGGAAGTCACAAGAGGGCTTCAGGGGAGGCTGGTGCCTCTCTGTACACACAGACAGGAGTACTAGAAAGCTAGTATATCAATCAGAGATTGTGGGTGATCACCTAGTGAAAGAGACTGATGTTAATAAAAGAGAAAGACAAAGTCAGTCTCTCTCTCTCTCCCCGCCCCCTCTCTCTCTTTTTTCCACCTGAGACCTTGCTGTGCGGCCCCAGGTGTGCTTTGTAATTTCCAGGTCCTGTAAGTAATAAATCTTTTTTTTTTTTTTCAAAGTTTCGTGATGGTTATTGTGGAAGGGTGTCTTGCAATCATAATAAGAACCACAAGGGCCAGTCCACACACAACACTGGTTATTAATAAACTGAGACTGGCACAAAACAGACACATTCATTAATTTCATAATTTAAAAAAATTTTAATGTAATTCCTTCCAGTAAATAAATAATTTTATGTGTGATTGCCCTCATTATGAAAACAAGCTCCAGATTATGGACCTCATTCTTTACCAAGCAACTTACTTAGCTCCCTCTCTTCTTTTACTGCTAGGTGTTTCCAGAGAATAGGCTGTTCATTAGTTCCTCACACAACCTGCCCCTCTAACCCCTTAACACCCAGCCATCTTCCTTTTAGTTCAATTATTCAACTGAATCTTCCCTCTCAAATGTCACCAACCAAAAATTTATACCCCAGTTCCACTATATCCATTCCTGAAATTCTGTAAGTATATTTTCATGGGTATATATGAAGAGAGTAATTTAAACTGTATGAATTAAGATAGCCCTGCTGGAAATTAAATTTAACTCTCAAATAATTTGTGAATACTGTCATTCTGAAAAACTCAAATCCAATGTAAAAAAAAAAAAAAAAAGGATCTAAGATGTTATTAGAGCATCTAATAATATTGTTATTATAACAAATAAGATCAATTGGTGAAAATTTATTTGTCCTAAGAATTAGTTTATGGTAATAATTATGTTGAGATCTATGTTTGTAAACCAGATTCTCTGTTCTGTTCTCACTTGTCTAATTTTCCTGGCACACCTTGAACTTTCATATTAGTGTATGAAATCCTTAATCACACTGAACAGGAACATAACCCTGTTGTAACCTCTTCTTTGACTTCATGTTGCTCTTATATTAAAAGTAAAATCCTTTACATGATCTACAAAGTGCTGCAATTTCCCACCTCCCTAGTTTATCTTACATCAATATAAGCATTAATCTTTGGGCACCAGACCAATTGTTCTTCCAGTTTTTCAAGAATACTACCTCCTTCCTGCCAAGGATCTGTCACAGTGGCTTCTTCCTCTGTCCTCCCCCATGGCTAAGTAAATTCTAGAAAACCAAAAGATCAAGTACCATTGGCATCACATCAAGGGTACATACTGTAAGCATGACTAATCACTATTGATATTGATCTTGACCACATGACTGAGATAGTGTTTATCAGGTTTCTCTACTATGAAGTTAATCGACCACAGTCCACATATAAGGAGGGGTAATTAATAATTCCTTTTAGTGATGGTGGAGTATCTACATACATTATTTGAAATTCTTCTGCAAGGGAGATTTGTCTCTTCTTCATGAATTATTCATTTACTAAATCATTCATATATATCAATACGGACTCCTGGATATTTCTTTTACACTGTGGGTTATAATCCAGTACTACATTAATCTTTTTTATTTGAATTTTATTTTATTTATTTTTTTATGCAGCACGTTCTTATTAGTTATCCATTTCATACATATTAGTGTATATATGTCAATCTCAATCTCCCAATTCATAACACCACCACCCCCTCCCGCCACATTCCACCCCTGGTGTCTATATGTTTGTTCTCTACATCTGTGTCTCTATTTCTGCCCTGCAAACCAGTTCATCTGTACCATTTTTCTAGGTTCCACATATATGCATTAATATATGATATTTGTTTTTCTCTTTCTGACTTACTTCACTCCGTATGACAGTCTCTACATCCATCCACGTCTCACATCTCTACAAATGACCCAATTTCATTCCTTTTTATGGCTGAGTAATATTCCACTGTAGATATGTACCACATCTTCTTTATCCATTCATCTGTCGATGGGCATTTAGGTTGCTTCCATGAGCTGGCTATTGTAAATACTGCTGCAATGAACATTGGGGTGCATGTGTCTTTTTGAATTATGGTTTTCTCTGGGTATATGCCCAGTAGTGGGATTGCTGGGTCATATGGTAATTATATTTTTAGTTTTTTAAGGAACCTCCATACTGTTCTCCATAGTGTCTGTATCAATTTACAGTCCCACCAACAGTGCAAGAGGATTCCCTTTTCTCCACACCCTCTCCAGCATTTGTTGTTTGTAGATCTTCTGTTGATGCCCATTCTAACTGGTGTGAGGTGATACCTCATTGTAGTTTTGATTTGCATTTCTCTAATAATTAGGATGTTGAGCAGGTTTTCATGTGCTACTTGGCCATCTGTATCTCTTCTTTGAAGAAATGTCTATTTAGGTAGTCTGCCCATTTTTGCATTGGGTTGTTTTTTTTTTAATATTGAGCTGCATGAGCTCTTTATATATTTTGGAGATTAATCCTTCGTCCATTGATTCATTTGCAAATACTTTCTCCCATTCTGAGGGTTGTCTTTTTGTCTTGTTTGTAGTTTCCTTTGCTTTTCAAAAGCTTTTAAGTTTCATCAGGTCCCATTTGTTTATTTTTGTTTTTATTTCCATTACTCTAGGAGGTGGGTCAAAAAAGATCTTGCCGTGATTTATGTCAAAGAGTGTTCTTCCTATGTTTTCCTCTAAGAGTTTTATAGTGTCCAGTCTTATATTTAGGTCTCTAATCCATTTTGGGTTTATTTTTGTGTATGGTGTTAGGGAGTATTCTAATTTCATTCTTTTACATGTAGCTGTCTAGTTATCCCAGCACCACTTATTGAAGAGACTGTCTTTTCTCCATTGTATATCCTTGCCTCCTTTGTCATAGATTAGTCGACCATAAGTGCATGGGTTTATCTCTGGGCTTTCTATCCTGTTCCATTGATCTATGTTTCTGTTTTTGTGCCAGTACCATATTGTCTTGATTACTGCAGCTCTGTAGTATAGTCTGAAGTCAGGGAGTCTGATTCCTCCACCTCTGTTTTTTTCCCTCAAGACTGCCTTGGCTATTCAGGGTCTTTTGTGTCTCCATACAAATTTTAAGATATTTTGTTCTAATTCTGTAAAAAATGCCACTGGTTATTTGATAGGGATTGCATTGAATCTGTAGATTGCTTTGGGTAGTATAGTCATTTTCATAATATTGATTCTTCCAATCCAAGAACATGGTATATCTCTCCATCTGATGGTATCATCTTTAATTCCTTTCAACAGTGTCTTATACTTTTCTGCATACCTAGGTCTTTTGTCTCCCTAGGTAGGTTTATTCCTAGGTATTTTATTCTTTTTGCTGTAATGGTAACTGGGAATGTTTCCTTAATTTCTCTTTCAGATTTTTCATCATTTGTGTAAAGGAATGCAAGAGATTTCTGTGCATTAATTTTGTATCCTGCAACTTTACCAAAATCATTGATTAGCTCTAGTAGTTTTCTGGTGGCATCTTTAGGATTCTCTATGTATAGTATCATGTCATCTGCAAACAGTGACAGTTTTACTTCTTCTTTTCCAAATTGTATTCCTTTTACTTCTTTTTCTTCTCTAATTGTCGTGGCTAGGACTTCCAAAACTATGATGAATAACAGTGGTGAGACTGGACATCCTTGTCTTGTTCCTGATCTTAGAGGAAATGCTTTCAGTTTTTCACCATTGAGAATGATGTTTACTGTGGGTTTGTCATATATGGCCTTTATTATGTTGAGGTAGGTTTCCTCCATGCCCACTTTCTGGAGAGCTTTTATCATAAATAGGTGTTGAATTTTCTCAAAAGTTGTTCTGCATCTGTTGAGATGATCACATGGTTTTTATTCTTTAATTTGTTAATATGGTGTATCACATTGATTGATTTGCATATATTGAGGAATCCTTGCCTCCCTGGGATAAATTCCACTTGATCGGGGTGTATGATCCTTTTAATGTGTTGTTGGATTCTTCTTGCTAGTATTTTGTTGAGGATTTTTGTATCTATATACATCAGTGATATTGGTCTGTAATTTTCTTCTTTTGTAGTATGTCTGTCTGGTTTTGGTATCAGGGTGATGGTGACCTCATAGAATGAGCCTGGGAGTCTTCCTTCCTCTGCAATTTTTTGGAAGATTTTTAGAAGGATGGGTGTTAGCTCTTCTCTAAATGTTTGATAGAATTCCCCTGTGAAGCCATCTGGTCCTGGACTTTTGTTTGTTGGAAGATTTTTATTCAGAGTTTCAATTTCATTACTTGTGATTGGCCTGTTCATATTTTCTATTTCTTCCTGGTTCAGTCTTGGAAGGTTATATCTTTCTAAGAATTTTTCCATTTCTTCCAGTTTGTCCATTTTATTGGCATAGAGTTGCTTGTAGTGGTCTCTTAGGATTCTTTGTATTTCTGCTGTGTCTGTTGTAACTTCTCCTTTTTCATTTCTAATTTTATTGATTGGAGTCCTCTCCCTCTTTTTCTTGATGAGTCTGGCTAATGGTTTATCAATTTTGTTTATCTTCTCAAAGAACCAGCTTTTAGTTTTATTGATCTTTGCTATCGTTTTCTTTGTTTCTATTTCATTTATTTCTGCTCTGATCTTTATGATTTCTTTCCTTCTACTTACTTTGGGTTTTCTTTGTTCTTCTTTCTCTATTTCCTTTAGGTGTAAGGTTAGATTTTTTATTTGAGATTTTTCTTGTTTCTTGAGGTAGGCTTTATTGTTATAAACTTCCCTCTTAGAACTGCTTTTGCTGCATCCCATAGGTTTTGGATTGTCATGTTTTCATTGTCATTTTTCTGTAGGTATTTTTGGATTTCCTCTTTGATTCCTTCAGTGATCTCTTGGTTATTTAGTAATGTGTTGTTTAGCCTCCATGTGTTTGTGTTTTTTGCGTTTTTTTTACCTGTAATTGATTTCTAATCTCATAGCCTTTTGATCAGAAAAGATGCTGTATATGATTTCAATTTTCTTAAATTTACTGAGGCTTGATTTGTGACCCAAGATGTGATCTATCCTGGAGAATGTTCCATGCACGCTTGAGAAGAAGGTGTAATCTGCTGTTGGATGGAATGTGCTATAAATATCAATTAAATCTATCTGGTCTATTGTGTCATTAAAGCTTGTGTTTCCTTATAATTTTCTGTTTGGATGATCTGTCCATTGTTGTAAGTGAGGTGTTAAAATCCCCCATTATTATTGTGTTACTGTTGATCTCCTCTTTTATAGCTGTTAGCAGTTGTCGCATGTATTGAGGTGCCCCTATGTTGGGTGCATATATATTTATAATTGCTATATCTTCTTCTTGGATTGATCCCTTGATCATTATCTAGTGTCCTTCCTTGTCTCTTGTAATATTCTTTATTATAAAGTCTATTTTATCTTATCGAGTATTGCTACTCCAGCTTTCTATTTCCATTTGCATAGAATATTTTTTCCATCCCCTCACTTTCAGCCTGTATATGTCCTTAGGTCTGAAGTGCATCTCTTGTAGACAGCATATATATAGGTCGTGTTTCTGTATCCCTCAGGGAGCCTGTGTCTTTTGGTTGGAGCAGTTAATCCATTCACTTTTAAGGTAATTATCGATATGTATATTCCTATTACCATTTTCTTAATTGTTATGGCTTTTTTTTTGTATTTCCTTTTCTTCTCTTGTGTTTCCCACGTAGAGAAGTTCCTTTAGCATTTGTTGTACAGCTGGTTTGGTGGTGTTGAATTCTCTTAGCTTTTGCTTCTCTGTAAAGCTTTTGATTTCTGCATCGAATCTGAACGAGATCCTTGCCAGGTAGAGTAATCTTGGTTGTACGTTCCTCCCTTTCATCACTTTAAATATATCATGCCACTCCCTTCTGGCTTGTAGAGTTTCTGCTGAGAAATCAGCTGTTAACCTTATGGGAGTTCCCTTGTATGTTATTTGTTGTTTTTACCTTGTTGCTTTCAACAATTTTTCTTTGTCTTTAATTTTTGTCAGTTTGATTATTATGTGTCTTGGCGTGTTTCTCCTTGGGTTTATCCTGCCTGGGACGCTCTGTGCGTCCTGGACTTGGGTGGCTATTTCCTTTCCATTGTTAGGGAAGTTTTCAACTCTAATCTCTTCAAATATTTTCTCAGGTCCTTTCTGTCTCTCTTCTCTTTCTGGAACCCCTAAATGTGAATGTTGTTGCATTTAATGTTGTCCCAGAGGTCTCTTAGTCTTGTATTTATTTCTTTTCATTCTTTTTTCTTTACTCTGTCCCATGGCAGTGAATTCCACCATTTTGTCTTCCAGGTCACTTATCCGTTCTTCTGCCTCAGTTATTCTTCTATTGATTCCTTCTGGTGTATTTTTCATTTCAGTTATTGTATTGTTCATTTCTGTTTGTTTGTTCTTTAATTCTTCCATGTGTTTGTTCTTTAATTCTTCTAGGTCTTTGTTAAACATTTCTTGAATCTTCTCGGTATTTGCCTCCATTCTTTTTCCGAGGTCCTGGATCATCTTCACTATCAATATTCTGAATTCTTTTTCTGGAAGGTTGCCTATCTCCACTTCATTTAGTTGTTTTTCTGGGGGTTTATCTTGTTCCTTCATCTGGTACATAGCCCTCTGCCTTTTCATCTTGTCTATCTCTCTGTGAATGTGGTTTTTGTTCCACAGGCTGCAGGACTGTATTCTTCTTGCTTCTGCTGTCTGCCTTCTGGTGGATAAGGCTATCTAAGAGGCTTGTGCAAGTTTCCTGATGGGAGGGATTGGTGGTGGGTACAGCTGGCTGTTGCTCTGGTGGGCAGAGCTCAGTAAAACTTTATTTCGTTTGTCTGCTGATGGGTGGGGCTGGGTTCCCTCCCTGTTGGTTGTTTGGCCTGAGGCGACCCAACACTGGAATGTACCAAGGCTGTTTTGTGGGGCTAATGGCAGACTCTGGGAGGGTTCATGCCAAGGAGTACTTCCCAGAATTTCTGCTGCCAGTGTCCTTGTCCTCACGGTGAGCCACAGCCAACCCCTGCCTCTGCAGGTGACCCTCTAACACTAGCAGGTAGGTCTGATTCAGTCTCCTATGGGGTCATTGCTCCTTCCCCTGGGTCCCAATGTGCACACTACTTTGTGTGTGCCCTCCAAGAGTGGAGTCTCTGTTTCCCCCAGTCCTGTCGAACCCCTGGAATCAAATCCTCCTAACCTTCAAAGTCTGATTCTCTAGGAATTCCTCCTTCCCTTGCTGGACCCCCAGGTTGGGAAGCCTGGCGTGGGACTCAGAACCTTCACTCCAGTGGGTGGACTTCTGTGGTATAAGTGTTCTCCAGTTTGTGAGTCATTCACTCAGCAGTTATGGGATTTGATTTTATTGTGATTGCGCCCCTCTTACCATCTCACTGTGGCTTCTCCTTTGTCTTTGGATACAGGGTATCTTTTTTGGTGAGTTTCAGTGTCTTCCTCTTTATGATTGTTCAGCAGTTAGTTGTGATTCCGGTGCTCTCACAAGAGGGAGTTAGAGCACATCCTTCTACTCCGCCATCTTGAACTAATCTCCCAATACTTCATTAATTTTGCCCCTAACATTGTTCCAGCCATTGGGAGTGCCTTAATTTGCCCTTGTGTCCCTTTGACATACTCCCTTAGTGTAGGTTTTGTTTGTTTTTTGACTACTTCCTTATTTTCTGGCCTACGAAATGTTCCAGGCTCATATTGTGTATTTCCTGCTGCAGCCCTAGAATCATCAACTTCTTAAAAAACAAAAACAAAAACAAACCTGGTTCCTTTTATTGGGAAATAATATTAGAAATGAAGACTTAGGAGCTAGTGTGCTCATTTCATTTCTGATAATAGTGATGTGTCTCTTCTGTCTTATTCCTGGTTATTCTGGAAAGAGATTTCTCTATTTTCGTAACCTGTTCAAAGAGCCAGTTTTAGATTTACTGATTTTCTCTGTTTTTAATTTCTTTTATTTCCTCTCTAGTTTTTGTTATTTCCTTTTATTCTGCTTGCTTTAGTCCTAAATTGTACTTCTTTTTCTAGTTTCCTAGAAGTGGATGCTTCGATTGTTGATTTTAGATTTTTCTTTTTTTCTAATATATGTATTACTTCTATAAATTCCCCTCTAAACACTGCTTCCACTGCATCCTACACATTTTAAGTTGTATTTTCATTTTAATTTAGGTTAAAATATTTTTAAAATTTCTCTTGAGCCTTCTTCTTTGATCTATGTATTATACAGAAATGTGTTGCTGAATCTTTAAATATGTTGGGATTTCCAGATAACTTTCTGTCATTAGTTTCCAGTTTAATTCAATTGTAGCCTGAGAACTTATTTTGCATAATTTCTATTTCTTTCCAAATTTGTTAATGTGTATTTTATAGTTCAGAATTTGGTCTACCTTTGTGACTGCCTCATGCGATCTTAAGAAGAATGACTATTTGAATAGAGTATTCTGTAAATGTTTATTAAATCAGGTTTAATTGATAATGATGTTAAAGTAAACTATATCTTTACAGACTTTCTGCCTTTCAGACCTATTAATTACTAAAGAGAAATTGCATGTATTAATAGTGGATTCGTATACATCTCCTTTCTGCTTTTTTTCCCCCCATTTTTTGATGCATGCATTTTGTTGCTCTCTTATTAATGGCATATATGTCAAAGATTGTTAGTTCTTCTTGGCATCTCCGTGAAGACTCCTTACATGAAGATCTTCACACTTCATCTCTGGTAAGTTTTCTTGTTCTGAATTCTGCTTTCTCTAAAATTAATAGAGCTACTGAGCTTTCTTTTGATTAGCATGGTATAACACTCTCTGCTGCTTTACTATTAACCTTTCAGCATCTCTCTATAAATAATGGTTACTTATAGACAAAATACAGTTGGGTTTTGATTTTCATACACTCTTAAAAACTCTGCCTTTTAATTAGTGTATTTAGACCATTTATACTCAAAGTGATTATTAATATGGTTGGATTATTATCTATCATGTTTGTACCAGTTCCTATTGACTACATTTATTCTTTCTTTTCTCTTTTTATTTTTTCATATGTTTTGCCTTCTCAGGGTCTAATTGAGCATTTTATATGATTGACTTTTATCTCTTCTACGTATTTTGATTATATTGTTTCTAATTTTTTACAATCTTTGCCCTAGTGTTTCCAATATATATTTATAGCAAATCTAAGTCAATTTTTGAAAAACATTATACCACTTCAAGTGTACTACAGGTAGCTAATATCAATTCTTCTCTCTTGGACCTTAAAAATTGTTCTCATTTATTTCAATTATGTATATGGTATAGTCACACAATACATTGTTACTATTTTTACTGTGAATAAACCTTTATTAGATAAATTAAGAACAAGAAAATTAATTTTTATTTCCAGTATTTATTCTTATGCAACACTTCTAAATTTTTTATACAGATCAGATTTTCTGGATTTTATTATTATTATTTTCTCATGGAAGAAAATCTTTTAACATTTCTTGCATGACACGTACTGAATTGTCTCTCTCTCTTTTTTTTTTGGTCTGAAAAGTCTTTATTTCTCCTTCAATTTTGAAGGATAATTTCCCTGGATATAGAATTCTGAGTTGTTTTTCTTTAATATTTCTTCAACTATTTCATGCTACCCTCTTTTACAGGCTCAGATTCTGACAAGTATTCCATTATAATTTTTATCCTTTTACCTCTATAGTCAAATTTTCATATGCACTTACCCCTGCCACCTGCTTTCAGGTTTTTCTCTTTGTTTTAGCTTGCTGTAGTTTAAATCGGATATATCTAAATGTAGATTTTTTTTTTAGCTACTTATTATGTTTGTTGTTCTCTGGACTTCCTGGATCTGTGCTGTGGGGTTGGAGAATAATTTTCAATTTCTTTTGTACATTATTGCTTCAACTATTTTCCTTCCTTCTCTTGTTCTTCTCCTTGTAACATTTCAATTGTGCATATCTAAAATTTGTAAAACTGTACCATAGTTATTGCTGTTCTTTTATTTTCATTCTTTTTCTCTCTTAATATTTCAGGTTGTAATTTTCTATTGACATATCTTCAATCTCATTGATTCTTTCCTTGGGTATATCCTATCTATTGAAGAGCCCATTAGGGAATTCTTTATTTCTGTTTCAGTGTATTTAATTTCTAAAATTTCCTTTTTATTCTTTCTTATATCCATCTTTCTGCTTACATTTCTCATTTTTTCTTACATGTAGTCTAACTTTTGCATTAGACTCCTTAAAATATTGGTCATAGTTATTTAAATCCCCTTTCTGATGATTCCAAAATGTGTGTCATCTGAATTTGGTTTTGATGCTTGCTTTGTCTCTTCAGGCTTTTTTCTTTTCTCTCAGTGAAACGGAGCAGGACCCTATGGGGCCTCCCCAGGACAGACCCTTCCCCCATATCCTCTGCTGTAGCTTCTCTCTGAACTACCTAGATAATAGTATCTGATGAGCATTTCCAGAGTTGTTTCACAGATGCTAAAATCACCACCAAATGGAAGAAATTAACTACTTGATGATCATGAGCACATAGCTCCCCGACTTTCTGGTGCCTTAGGACTGATAATGTTAACCCCTGTGATACCACCTTATTACCTCATTATCAACCATTCAGGGAACTGTGCACAAGCAGATCACATACCCTGGGATGCCCTTCCCTCACCCTGCCTTTAAAAATGCTTTACTGAAACCCTTTGGGGATTTTGGGGATTTTGAGCATAAGCCACCCATTCTCCTTGTAAGGCTCCTTACAATAAATGCTGCACTTTCCTCACCACAACCTGATGTCAGTAGATTGGCTTTACTGTGCTCAGCGAGAGGACCCAAGTTTGGTTCAGCAACATCAGCATGACTTGTTTGTTTGTTTGTTTGTTTTTAATTGAAAGCCAGATGTGATATATAAGGTAACAGAAGCCAAGGTAAGTTGGTATTTAATGTGAAGCTTTATGTTTATCCAGCTAGAAGTTGTGCTGTGTTTCATGTTTACTATAGCTATAGGAAACAAGGGCTTCAAATTCTTCTAGTATCCTTGTTTTTGTCTTCCCTACTATGTTTAGTTTTACTGAAAACCTCCTTAAATAGAGCTTGAGCTTATAGCCCTTTCAGCTGATCCTCTAATATTGTACTGATGTCCTGATGATGTTGTTAGGAGTGGAGGAGGAGAAACATTCTATAATCTTATGATTAAATGTCAGTCTTTTTCTTATCTTCCCCATCCTAGTGTTCTTATCTGACTCACCTTACATAAAACAGGAAAGCTAGAGACTTAGAGTTGAGTAATTACCCCTCTAACTATGTGAAATAAGGCTGTGGTAAAGTCTTTCTTCACTGCAGAATAAGGCTTTGTTACAGAAAGTGCAATGGGCATGTTTCAAAATAGTTAATTTTCCCTTCTCCCTGCCAAAGACTGGAGATGACCATTCCTAGCTTTTCATCATCAGAACCTAATGGGATTCCTGAAAGTAAAAGACAGGAAATTGTAGGCAACTCTGTAAAACTGCGGTACCCAGGAATTTCTCACTCTCATGCTAGTCGACATTCAACCTCCAGCAATTCATCAATATTACCACTTGCATATTCCTACCAGCTTATGGCTCTAGCATTTTCTGTTTCTTGTAAGATGATCTCATTTGTTTCTTGCATTCATCTATTTCTCCTGACTTGACATAAAACCTCAAATCTCTGATGAGTACAAAAACAAATGTGGATTCTCAGTTGTTTCCAGTTTTTTTTTTTTTCTTGCTAAAAAAAGGGAATGATAACTTCCTATTCTTTACATGTTGGAGGGCACCTAAAATTCATTACAACATCACCACTTCACTTTTCTGCACTATCTGTATTAGTGTGGGTTCTCCAAAGAAACAGAACAGAGAAAGAGAGAGAGAGAGATTTGAGAGATTTATTTATTGTTAAGGAATAGGCTCTGCAATTATGAAGGCTGAGAATTCCAAAATCTGCAGTCAGCAAGCTGTAGACCCAAGACAGCCAATGGCATAAGTTCCAGTCTAATTCCAAATCCAAAGAAGGAGAAAACCGATGTCTCAGCTCAAAGACAGGCAGAAAGGAAGAATACTCTTTCCTTCCTCCCTCCCTTCCTTTCCTTCCCTCCTTCCACACAATTTTTAGGAACAGTTTTAGGGTTACAACAAAATTGAATGGGAGGTAAAAGATTTCCTATATACCCTGCCATCACACATGCATAGACTCCCCCATTATCAACATCACTCACCAGAATGGTACATATTTTTCTTTTTTTAACCAAGGAGGAACTTACATTGACCCATCATAATTATCCAAAGTCCATAGTTTACTTTAGGATTGCTCTTGGTGTTGTACATTCTATGTTTGGAAAAACTTAAAGTATAGTCATCATAATATCATAACAGAGTATTTTCACTGCCTTAAAAAGCCTCTGTGCTCTGCCTATTCATCCTGTTCCCCATCCCCCAACCCCTGGACAACCACTGATTTTTATGTTGTCTCCATAGATTTGCCTTTTACAGAATATCATTAGTTGGATCATACACAGTATGTGCCTTTTCAGACTAGCTTCTTTCACTTAGTAGATGAATATTTTATTTAACATCAAGACATACACAGAAGGCTTTTACCACATAGCAAACAAGTACCAGCATCAAAGTGTACAAAATGTGTGTCCTCCAACTGGAAAAATATCCTGGACACAATATTATAGCCCTCTGTTATGAAATAATGTATCATTGATATACAATGATAAAGGATGATATCTTTGGAAAAACACATATTGTAAACTATATGTAAGGAATTATTCAGAAGAGTTGGACTCATTGAAATTTGAGGAATAACTTAAGCAGTTTATTTAGCTTAATTTTGTATCATTTCCCAAGAATGATATATGTAAAAAATTTCATGTGTTAACATAACTCTCATAGTAATTATAAATAAAATTTTAAATAAGAAAACAAGGTACTTATATTTTGGTTGACAGAATTTTATGGGAATACATAAAATAATAAATGCCTAATAGTTGATGGAGTCATAGAGTGATAAAAATTGAGTAGATTGGGATGATATTTTAATTTATATAACTGCATTAATGAGTTTTATGTTAACTAATTCTATCTTTATTTACATTTAAGTTACTTTTTGTGACAAAAGAGGACCTGTGTCTAATTATGCTGTTACTAAAATAATAAAACAAAATCAGATGTTACTAAATGTTACTGAATGTTGATGTTACTAAAATAATAAAACAAAAATCAGGAGCTGGGTTTATTATCTGTGTGATCTTGACTAAGTCACTATCACTTCATTAAACTATTTTATACAAAACATTTTAAAAATTAAATAAATAAATAGAGCACAAAGTGCTAACAGTAGAAAAGGGATTAAAAAACGAAGGAAGCGTGGAAGGAAAGATGGAAAGAATGAAGGAAGCAAGAAAGGAAGGAAAAAGAAAAAAAGGAAGAAATATACTATTATGGAATACATGTATGTGTCCCCCCAAATTCACAAGCTGCACCTTAACCTCCATTGTGGCTATATTTGGAGTTAGAAAATAATTAAGGGTAAATGAGGTCATAAGTGTGGGACCCTGATTCAATAGGATTATGTCCTTATAAGAAGAGATACTAGAGAGCCTGCTCACTCTGTGCTGCGTGGGGACACAGCTTGAAGGCAGCTGTCTGCAAACAAGGAAGAGAGTCCTCACCAGAAACCAAAAAGGCTGAAACACAGATCCTGCACTTTACAGCCTCCAGAATTGTGAGAAAATATATTTCTGTTGTTTAAGACAAAAAATATATGGTATTTTGCTCTAGCATCCTGAACTAAGGTATATACAGGAAAAAAAAAGTTACTTAGAAGGTTGCTGGAAGGATTCAACAAGATAAAAAATAACAAAAAATGCCTACAATATAATGGGCATATGAAATAGAAACTATTATTATTTTATATATTTATCAAGTATTGTGTCCATAAATATCAAAGCAGTAACATATTACTGAATTTTTTAATATCTACTTACATTTCCAAGAATCTTATCACAGAAGATTGAAAATG
Source organism: Eschrichtius robustus (assembly GCF_028021215.1). Taxonomy (NCBI): domain Eukaryota; kingdom Metazoa; phylum Chordata; class Mammalia; order Artiodactyla; family Eschrichtiidae; genus Eschrichtius; species Eschrichtius robustus. The sequence continues at coordinate 69,344,047 of NC_090827.1, read as the reverse complement.
CCTATACTCTTAGCTACATGCATTAAAATCAAACATCTTTACCTGTAACCGTAAATAAAAATTTAATTTATAGCAAACCTAACATCCAAGATACTTTGAGTCAGGAAAACTGGACAGCTACATGTAAAAAAATGAAATTAGAACATTCTTTAAAACCATACACAAAAATAAGCTCAAAATGGATTAAAGACCTAAATATAAGAATGGATAGTATAAAACTCTTAGAGGAAAACATAGGCAGAATACTCTGACATAATTCACAGCAATATCTTTTTCAATCCATCTCCCAGAGTAATGGAAATAAAAACAAAATAAACAAATGGGACCTAATTAAACTCAAACGCTTTTGCACAGCAAAGGAAACCATAATCAAAACGAAAAGACAACCCACAGAATGGGAGAAAATATTTGCAAATGATGCAACCAACAAGGGATTAGTCTCCAAAATTTACAAAGAGCTCACATGGCCTCAATATCAAAAAAACAAACAACCCAATCAAAAAATGGGTAGAAGACATAAATAGACATTTCTCAAAAGAACACACAGATGGCCAAGAAGCACATGAAAAAATGCTCAACATCACTAATTATTAGAGAAATGCAAATGAAACCTACAAGATATCATGTCACACAAGTCAGAATGGCCATCATCAAAAAATTTGCAAACAATAAATGCTGGAGAGGGTGTGGAGAAAGGGGAACCCTCCTACACTGTTGGTGGGAATGTAGATTGGTACAGCCACTACAGAGAACAGTATGGAGGTTCCTTAAAAAACTAAAAATAGAGCTACCATATGATCCAGCAATCCCACTCCTGGGCATGCATCCAGAGAAAAACATGGCTCAAAAGGATACATGCACCTCAATGTTCATTGCAGTGCTGTTTACAATAGCCAAGACATGGAAGCAACCTAAATGTCCATCAACAGATGAATGGATTAAAAAAGATGCAGTACATATATATATATAATGGAATATTACTCAGCCATTAAAAGGAATGAAATAACGCCATTTGCAGCAACGTGGATGGACCTGGAGATTATCATACTGAGTGAAGTAAGTCAGATAGAGAAAGACAAATATCATATGATATCGCTTATATGCAGAATCTAAAAAAAACAATATAAATGAACTTATTTACAAAATGGAAACAGACTCACAGACTTAGAGAATGAACTAATGGTTACCAGGGGGGAAGGGGGGGGCATGATATATTGGGAGTTTGGGATAGACTTGAACACACTGCCATATTTAAAATAGATAACCAACAAGGACCTACTGCGTAGCAGCAGCAAAAGCTTCTTGGTATTCTGTAATAACCTAAACGGGAAAAGAATTTAAAAAAGAAGAGATATATGTATATGTATAACTGAATCACTAATAACATAAAGATATTCTAGTAAATAAAGTGAAGCAGAAAAGAAATCATGCAGGAAAAAAAAAATATAGCAGCAAACACTGAATTTATTTATTTAAACTAAAATCTCATAAAAAATGGATACACAGAATCATTACAATTAATATGCCACATAAAAGTTTTGAATTTTAATTAATAAGGTTCATTTTAAAGGAATATAATAAATCATATTCAAATTGTAAGCTTAGCAAAAAAAAGTGATCAATAAAATTTACAATAAAAATATAAGGTGGCACAGCAAAGGAAACCATAAACAAGACCAAAAGACAACCATCAGAATGGGAGAAAATATTTGCAAATGAAGCAACTGACAAAGGATTAATCTCCAAGATTTACAAGCAGCTCATGCAGCTCAATAACAAAAAAACCAACAACCCAATCCAAAAATGGGCAGAAGACCTAAATAGACATTTCTCCAAAGAAGATATACAGATGGCCAACAGACACATGAAAGAATGCTCAACATCATTAATCATTAGAGAAATGCAAATCAAAACTACAATGAGGTATCATCTCACACCGGTCAGAATGGCCATCATCAAAAAATCTACAAACAATAAATGCTGGAGAGGGTGTGGAGAAAAGGGAACCCTCTTGCACTGTTGGTGGGAATGTAAATTGATACAGCCACTATGGAGAACAGTATGGAGGTTCCTTAAAAAACTACAAATAGAACTACCATACGACCCAGCAATCCCACTACTGGGCATATACCCTGAGAAAACCATAATTCAAAAAGAGTCATGTACCAAAATGTTCATTGCAGCTCTATTTACAATAGCCAGGACATGGAAGCAACCTAAGTGTCCATCATCGGATGAATGGATAAAGAAGATGTGGCACATATATACAATGGAATATTACTCAGCCATAAAAAGAAATGAAATGGAGGTATTTGTAATGAGGTGGATGGAGTTAGAGTCTGTCATACAGAGTGAAGTAAGTCAGAAAGAGAAAAACGAATACAGTATGCTAACACATATATATGGAATCTAAGGGAAAAAAAAAAAAAAAAGGTCATGAAGAACCTAGTGGCAAGATGGGAATAAAGACACAGACCTACTAAAGAATGGACTTGAGGATATGGGGAGGGGGAGGGGTGAGATGTGACAGGGTGAGAGAGTGTCATGGACATATATACACTACCAAATGTAAAATAGATAGCTAGTGGGAAGCAGCCGCATAGCACAGGGAGATCAGCTCAGTGCTTTGTGACCGCCTGGGGGGGGTGGGATGGGGAGGGTGGGAGGGAGGGATATGCAGGAGGGAGGAGATATGGGAACGTGTGTATATGTGTAGCTGATTCACTTTGTTATAAAGCAGAGGCTAACACACCATTGTGAAGCAATTATACTTCAATAAAGATGTTTAAAAAATATATATAAGGTGATTAATAAAATGTAATTTAAAATACTTAGCCTCAGTATGCAGTGTTATGGTCTTTAAAATTTTCTCTTGCCTCCACCTTATAAGAATTTTTGAAAAATTATGTATCTAGCTAACACACACACAAACACACACACACTTTTTTATTTTTTTGGTTATGCTTCGTGGCTTGTGGGATCTTAGTCCCCTGACCAGGGACTGAATGCGGGGCCATGCCAGTGAAAGTGTCAAGTCCTAACCACTGGACCACCAGGGAACTCCCTAGCTAACACATTTTTAAATTATTATCTGGATAGTTCTTATAAATTGAAATAAGTTTAGTTCTTATTAATGAGAGAGATAAATTATTAAAAATTTTATAATGGGAACAAGAGGATTTATATTTGAAACAAATATTTTATGATATAATTTTATTAGTTTTTAACCACCTTACTGAGGTAAGCAGAAAGAATTAGAAGTGATTTTTGTAAGCATTATATATGGGCTATATCCAACGTGTCTTGAAGAATCTGGTAATCCTGCAGAACGTTTCAAATATAAGAATCGCGTTAGGTGGTTGCTTTCTTTTTTTAAATTCAGAGCACCCCAATGAGTACAATACTCTGATGATAGTGCTGACTCTTATTCTTTAGATAAGTACTTTTAAATCAAATAATGATAGAAAGCTTTATGAGTTTATGGTTCTTAATTAGCTATATCATAGTAAGTGTCTCCAAAACTAACCTTTAATTATATCTCTTTGTTTGGCACGTCATAAATTTTTACACCCCAAAATACGTGCTGCATCAAGACTTGAAATAGATGAGGAAGAATATATGGGTGAAGAATAGCATTCCTTATTTTGGTAAACAGAATAATAACCTCCTAAAGATGCACATGTCCTAACCTCTAGAACCTGTGAATATATTATTTTACATAGCAAAGGGGATTGGCAACTGTGAATAAGTTAAGGATCTTAAAATAGGGAGATATCCTGAATTACCCAGGTTGGTCCAATATAATCACAAAGTTCCTTAAATGATGGAGGAGAGAGACAGAATAGGAAAAAAGATGTGTTCATAGAAGCAGAGGTTGGAGAGATGCAATTGAAGGTTCTGGAGATAGAAGAGGGCCATGATCCCAAGAATGAGAACATCCTCTAAAGAATCTGGAAAAGACATGGAGCGGATTCTTCCCTAAAGCCTCAAGAACGAATGCATCACCCCTTTCAATGCATTTTTGACTTCTGACCTCCAGAACTGGAAGAAAACAGAGTTTTTTTTAAAGACTTAACATTTGTGGTAATTTGTTACAGTGCCAGTAGGAAACTAATGTACCTATTTTGATAAAATGGAAATGGGCTATCATGAATAAGGCTGACTGTCAGATGATGAGCTTTAAGAAATGTCATATATGGAAGTCGTGGATGTAGAAATTGATTTCTTCTGAAGAGTCTTTACGTGTAGCAACAGAGTACATTTACCACAGTTTTGGAGACTTACTAAGTAGCATAAAGCTAATTAAGAACATGGATTCTGTGGTCAATATTCTATGGTTAAACCAAATCTTTGATACTTTCTAGTCCCAGGACCTCATGAAAATTACCTAATCTTTCCTTAGTTTCCTAATTTTTCTACCTTTAAAATTTTTCTTTAGTTTGTATTTCACTCATCATAATAGGAAATTAGACATGTTGATTAATAAACCATAAATCTTTCAAATTTCTTAAATTTAATAGAGATTCAAAAGTTCATATTGATTTAAAACAACACAACATGTCTATGAGTAATGTCTACTATCTCATAGAACTGCAGCAGTTCTCAACCATAACTGTGAAGCAGAATCATACGGCAACCTTAAACAAAACAAAAACACAACAAAAATCAAATAACAACAGCAGCCTGGGGCCCATGCCCAGGGATTGTGATGAATTACTCTGGGATGGGACAGTGACATGTTCTCACATTTCCAGTGATTATAATCGGTTCTGTGAAGTAGTGGTTTTAAAAGTGTTAGTGAGACTTCACTATAAATATATATATATATGTATATATATATACACACATATATATTTAAATAAAGTATTTATAAATCGATTATTTTGTGTTTACTCAGATTTATTTTAGTATGTATTACATTATTACCCCAAAATTTAGAAAGCTTTATTGGGAACCCCAGTAATTTTTAAGAGCATGAAGAATTCTTGAGACAGAAGAGTTTGAGAACTACTGCCATAGATAATAATTTGGTAGTGTCAAAGACAAAATTTAGTATTTCTAGGCTTCCTAGTAAATATAATCTACTATTCAAGTTTGTGAAAGCATGTTAGAACAATACTATTCTTAAAATGAGCAAGGTAAAAATGTAATGAGTGGGAAGACTGAGAACTACTTCAAAATTATAAAGTAAATATGTCATTTAACTAGGTAAATGTTATACATGTCTAAAATACAAATGCCGCCAGAAAAAGAATGTAGGAAAAAATCAATAGAAATAACTTTCTAAATTATTAGATTTAAAGAACATAAACTATATGACCACTCCATAAAAAGTATGATGAACTTGGTGATATTTTGAAAAGTACCATTAGAGTTATAGCCAATTAATTAACTAAATGTTTAACATTAAATAAATATGATTGTTAAATATTTTTATGTTTTCAGTGAGCTTTTTAACAGATGATGTTGATACAGGAGTCTAGAGACATTTTGGAAAAATATTAGCCCTTGGAGTTAAATACATGTATTACTCCATTTATATAAGAAATATGTTTGAGTTCTTCTTGGAAGCTTAATTACTCTTATTGAGCACCTGGAAAAGAGAACAAAATTATATCCAAGTTTTTGCCCAAATGCACTGTACATTTTTGAGGTAAGATATATTCCAAAATAACTGTCCCTCAAATGAAAACGAGTGAAAAATTTTGTCATCTCTTCCCTTGCAGACTTGTTTCCTTGAGGGGGAAAAAAAAGGATGTGACATTAACCCAACTGGTATATATTTTTCTTATATTAGGTAGATATTTTGAAATACTTCCTTTCATCCTTCTCCTCTTTATTTCCCTTCCTTTCTGTCCTCTCCCTTCTTTCACAAATGCCCATTATGTGCTAGCCACTGTGGTTATGTAACAAAAGCAAGATAGACATGCTCTCACATATCTTAGCATCTAGTGTTAAATACATACATTTAAAAGGGCTTTACAAAACTGAGAGAACATAGATAGTGCAGAGAACATTGGTAGAAGAAGTAACACACAGAGTATTCCTTGAGAACACAGTGCCTATTTGTCATCTAAAATTACAGTGGGAATTAACTAGGTGAAGCAGGAAGGGAGTCTGAGGGAGAGCAATGCAGAGGAACTGTCCAGGCAGAAAGTACAAACACAAAAACTGAAACAAGACACTTGGGATGGTTAATTTTATGTGTCAACTTTATTGGGCTAAGGGTTGCCCAGAAAGCAATTAAAACATTATTTCTGGGTGTGTCAGTGAGGATGTTTCTGGAGGACATTAGCCTTTGATTCAGTAGACTGAGTAAAGAGATCCACCCTCACCAATGAGGGCTGGCATCATCCAATCTGTTGAGGGCCCCAATAGCACAAAAAGGCAAAGAAGGGGCAAATTTCTCTCTCCTTGATCTGGGATGTCGATCTTTTTTTGTCCTTAGATATCAGGGCTTTGGTTCTTGGGCCTTTGACCTTGGATTGGAAGTTATACTACTGGCTCCTGTGTTTTTCAGGCATTCAGACTCGACTGACTTACACCACAGGCATTCCTGATCCTCCAGCTTGAGGATGGCAGACCAAGGGACTTCTTAGGCTGCATAACCACTAGATTCAGAGAGAGAGAGAGAGAGTGTGTGCGTGTGTGTGTGTGTGTATGTGTGTGTGTGTGTGTACACTGTTGGTTCTGTTTCTCTGGAGAAACTCTGGAATATCAAAGTGGCAAAACATGACTGAGGAATTCAAGGATGATTAGTGTAAGTAGAGAATAAGGAGAACTGTAATTATGGTTAAAATTAGAAAAGCAATGAGTGGCCAGACCACATATATTCTTAAAACAACACTAATTTAAAAAATTTTATTGTAACGAGAGGTAACTGAAAGACTCTGAGCAAGGAAATAACATAGTCATATCTCAGATTTAGAAAAATCCTACTCTGTATGTAGAATGAGGATTCGATTAGAGTGGGTAAGCAAAGACTAACAGGGGAAACAGGGTATGGGATACCCTGTACTATCTTCTCAACTTTTCTGTAAATCTAAATCTACTTTTTAAAAAAAGTTCATTCAAAAATGTGACTATTAAAAAAATTAGCATTGCAAATTTATTCTAGCCCCAAATACATTTCACATTCATTATTTTGCCTTTATCTTTCTTCTCCTCATAATAACATGAGAATTCTTTAATTCATCTACTCATTGCTCACCCTGTTGGTGTCTCATCCTCAAAAGAATTTTTTAAAACTGAACCAGTTTGAATCCCCAAAGAAGCAGGTACCAATTTGGGATAAGACATGTGAGAGATTTATTCATGAAACACCTGTGAGGAAAAAGGGGCAAGAAACAAAGGAGGTGAGGAGAGATTTCAGACCATGATGCTGGCCTGACCCTTATGAAATAGGAGAACAGAGAATAGGGTAAGAAGATTCTCAGACTACATCACAGATCTATGAAGGTTACAGCCAGGGTAATGGGAGTTCATTCAGAGGAATCAGGCATCTCCCAGAAATGAACTTGCCCTAGTATCCCATGGGGCCCAGTTTATTAGCTGGGAGCAACCCGAAGGAAGCATTGTCTCAGTGCCGACAACTCAGTGCCATCGTTTCAGTACTTTTCCATTCCTTTGGAACCATGCGTAGTCTCCATCTCTACCATTGGGGTTAACTTATTCATAAATCTATATTGTAAGCCTGGGATAACCCAGGGGAGAGTCTGGCTGAACCAAATCATTTCTAGATTACTCAGTACCTCTTTCTGTCATGCATGCTCTCAGGTAAGCATTGACTTAAGAAGAAAAGGATCCATAAATGTTGTGTTCACTCCCATAGTTCTATCAACATGACATTTCCCAGACTTCTAAGTTCTCTGAATACAGAGAATTTTCCCTCACCACTGACTTTCATGGCCGCCCCAAGGAGGTGTTATGGAGTGGCAACAGTCCATTTCAGCTCATATTGATGTATCAAGCCAACCCATCCCTGAACCAAACAAAGCCAATTTTTTCTTTTGACAACAGCTAATTATAGAAAAAGCACAAAAATAGGTGTGATTTTTATGGAGAGGCATCGGAAAATTAGACATAAGGGACATGTGTTGTACCACTTATCCTGTAACTTATTTGTGCTCTACAAGTTTGTTCCAATACCCACGGATCCATTTTCACTCATGTTCTCCCTGATATTGATATATATTAGCAAGGCCCTGTAGATTTTTTGGAGACTGATTCTAAATATGCCATTTCCATCATATGATGGATTGCTGTGGTGGCTGTTTGATACTATAACCTAGGGAGTGACAATAACCTAGTATCAGTTGATGCACAATCAACTTGTACCAAAGTCAGGGACTGTCTCTACCAGTTGCAAGAGCATAAAAGAGTTGATTTTTGAACCATGAGCAGATCTCTAAATGAAGCCAAATGACCTTGTTCAAGAACCCTGGGTGACTGAGCTGTGACTCTTCTATTGCCATTTGCCAGAAACTCCACATTATCCTTTTCTACAACCATTATTGCTATCATCATATGATGTGGAAGACCAACTGGCTAAAGTAGTAAGGCCACTTACTAGAGAGTCCTTTCTTACTCTGGCCCTACTCAAAACTGATCACTTTCCAAGCTACCTGATAAGTGTCAGAGCAATATATGTTATATACAAATGCAAAGGGGACTACCAAATGCTCCACTTCTTTCTTGGTGGTGGGAAGGGCAAGATGCAATAAGTTTCCTTTAACTTGCAGGGAATCTTTTGATGTGCCCAAGAGCAGTAACCTTTAAATCTTTACTAATATGAAAATCCCCTGAATCTTTGTATTTTACAATTTCACACCTGTGGCATTCATGGGTCTAACCAGGGCAACCAAAGCACCTATTATTATTCCCATGTATAATTTACATGGGTTATGCATTTTTTTCAGATAAGTAACAAACCAAATGCAGGCAGTGAATTAATCTGTTTAGTAAAGACACCACACCTGGAAAAGCTGCAATAATTTGTAGCACACTTGGTTAAATTCACAGTAGTCCTTTGGCAACCACTATAATCTATAGGAATATTGTAGAGTCAGGCTAATGAATTACTAAGTGTTAAGACGGAGAACATCATTCATCAATGATGAAAGCATTGCTTATGCTTTTAAGAGTGGCACTAATCTCTGTCATTTCACTAAGGTTGTAATATTACTTCTGATATTCTACCTTAGGCAGGGGTGCAGAAGTTTCAGGAGTTTTCATTCGATGTCTTCTACTCACTTCATCTATCACCTGCCTTTTCTATATGTCCCTATACTTCCTGGAGTACTATGATAACATTTCTGTTCTTTCTTTTTTGTCAGTTTTGTCCTCTATAAAAAAACCCTTGAAAATGCTAGGCCTTATTTTTCCCCAGTGAATGTTTACTCTACTATAATGGTTGTGGATGCCTTTAGAAAATAATTAGGAGAAATACTATCACATATATTTGCTGTGATGTTTGGGAGATCTTCCTCAATGTGACTTAGACTTCTGTTCAGGAAACTGAATGAGAGCTCATAATTTTCTTTTGAGGCAGTTGAAAGTAGACTTGGGTTCATTAGCTCTTGAAAAGTTTTTGTTATACAGATTAAGCAATACCCTCACTGGAAGCTTATACACCTAATCCCTAGGAACCTCATGGTCTATTACTCATCCCCCATAGATAGCTGTGAGTCATTCCAGCTTTTCTGTTTGTTGTAGTAACTGTATACATCTTGTCTCTGACAGTTAAATGCTGCCATTAGGCTTCTGCTTTCTGAAATCTTATTATCACTACTGACACTTAGGAGCCCAGTTGTATAACAACTTCTCCTGTTATCAATCCTGGCCTATAAAGGACAGAAAATACTACTGTTTTTTAATGATGCCTGGAACTCTTTCATTAGCACACTGGTTATTGCTTTAGAGAAAGAAATATCCTCTGGGCCCTCCAAAGGAACAGAGTTAACCAACAGGCCCTCTAGTCTTATGAAATAAATCTCTGCTAACATGCAACCACACTGAGATTTGACCTCATCCTCAATACTATGCCAAGACATATTTTGCATTTCCACCTTATTTACTGTAGACCATTGCTTTTGTTTGTGTGTTTCATTTTTTGATTTTTTTTCCCCCAAGATTCAAGAAATCATTCAAGTATCATGTTAAGACCAGCTCAGGAATGCTAAATCCTGTGTTATAAGAGTGACCCATGTTAGTAAATTTCTTGTATTTAGACATATTTGCCTCACCACGTCACTTCAGTCACCCAAGATATGTTTCCAGTCATTTATGAATATCATTTATGAATATGTTAGCCTGAATTTATAGATCTTTTGGTGGCTAATACCCTTACTCTTGAAACATGTAATGACTGCTGAGTCAGGCCATGCTAAGATTTGATTCTGGCTGAGATTTGATTCTAGCCATGGACCTATAATACCTTACAAAACATAAGGACAAAAGTTGAAGAGGACAAATATCATTGTTTGAGGTATCCACCTCAGTTGAGGCTTCTGCATATTGCCAAGGCATAGGCAGGTTTCTACCCTAATGTAAGAGAGTTTAGAGATCAAGGTTCTTAAACACATCCAACTAGATACCCCCATCCCAGGTGTCAGGGTCTAACAGGGTCTATCAGAGCTATGTCTTCAGTGAAGGAGAATTTTCAGAGATTTAAAAAAGCCTCCTCTGAAAATCTATTCTCTGAAATCAGATCCTGTGCCCTGTTTCAGTCAGTAGGATATGGATGTCTTTAAATCTTCTCATAGAGGACTTGTGGCTTTCACAGAACTTTAGATTTCCACATAATTTACTGATTTGACAGGGCTGGTGTGTGCCTGTCACAACCTATCATTTTCTTTCTTGAATGCATGAACAGCACTTAAAAGCCAACCAATCTACACTAGCATCTTCACAACTACCATCTCCATCATTTTCTCAAATCCAAGAAAGGTTACATATGTCAGCACAATTCTTTTTCTTGTATCCCATCCTAATTTCACGCATGTAGGAGCTTTAATGATTGTAATGCTCCTACATGCCAGCACTTATAACCACACTGCTTACCACCAAAAAATGGTTTTGTTGTCATCTTAATGGTAAGTAATTCAATTCCATAATCTCCTCATGAGTATCTGCTTCTTTGTCCCATTTCTGGTCACAAATTAGTATGGGTACTCCCAGAAGCAGATTCTAAGTCAAGTATTCAAGTCCAGACTTTTTATTTCGGAGGAACAGAAAAAAAATTAGCAAAAAAGGAGAGAAGTGATACAGAAAAAGGAAGGCAACTAAAAGCAGATGAGTTATTGAACCAGCTACCACAGTTGCTGATGAGCTTAATCCTGCGGGGGGAGATGCTGACAATTATTATTAGAATCAAATAAGATAAAATATAAAAATAATCAGCAGCATATCTACTAAAACAGACTTGAAATTTTAAAAACATTTTTTATTAGTACATTTAGAATTGAACAAGAAGCCTGATGATATTGATTGAATTATTATTGTTTTTTGTTTCATGAAGACTGTTACAATGCCTAACTGTGCTTTATAAAATGAAGCACTGTCAGCTGAATATGAAATTCATTTCAATGCTTAATGATTCTGAAAGATAATAGCCTGTGTTAAAGAGTATTTATGCATCCTCTGGTCTAGCCCCTTTTTAAGTCAGAAGAAAGAGCTTAACTTTGACTTTTAGGTAGAAAGATATTGGCATGTAGGGAGATAATCATTTTTGCTAGTTTAATCATATCCAACTTTGTTTCAGAAAGTGTTAAGATTAGTTTATGTGTGTGTTTGATTTGTTTGTTAATATGTGTTAATACAAATAAATTTAAATAATATTTTATTGTAAACAACTTGTTAAAAGGAAACATATTTATGCAACAGTATATTGAGTATACTATGATTGTTCTATTTTGATAACTGTCCCAAGTTCTCTGATATTGAAATTCATCTCCTACTTGATCTCTGTGTGGCCTCCTGTTCTATGCTTTCTCTTTCACTTTCACTTGTTCTCTTTTGTTCTCTCTTACTCTCTCAACTCTAGTTTAGTGTACTTGCTCTCCCACATGTGTACAAAAATAAGAATTAGAGAATTAAAGTTATGGTTCTCCCAGAAAATAACATACAGACTGGAGCAGAAGTTCAAATAATTATTTGTATGCATTTGTTAAATTGTATATTTTTAAAAGAATATATTTCCCTTCCTAAAAAAAATATAATTGTTACCTTTACTCATATAGACTATTTGGAACTTGCATTTTTAAATTCTTAAGTAACTTTAGTTCAGTGATAGAACTTGGAGTTATTTTTTATATACTATTAAAGAAAGCATCACATCTATATCATATTTTATTATTATACTTCCTTCCATCAATCAAGTCTCAAGGCACCTTTCCTGAAGTATATATTTAAGTAAAAGTAAGTTATACTTAGTCATAAGAAGTTACTTGTAAGTATTGTTTTTGGCAAATTTAATATATTGCAAATATATTTTTATTTTCTGTTAGAAATAGTACAAATCTGATAAGCCCACTCCATTGCTTTAAAACCTTGGTGGCTCCCCAGTGTTCTAAGAATCAGTTCTAAAATCCTAACATGGCCTGCACTACCTGGTATAATGTGGCACCAGCTTACTATAGCCTCACCTCCCACAATTCACTATGATTCTCTTTCATTGGGTCCTGAGTGGTCTTTTAAAAAGCAAAATAAATTTAGTTTGGAAGACATTAAAGGCTTTCCAACACACGTAGAAAAGAAAATCCAAACTTCTCACTGTGAACTTAGATGCCTTATGTGCCTGGCTTCTGCCTAATTCTCCATTTGTTTCTGCTCCATATTCCCTACCATTCACTCTGTGACAACCACACACAACTTCCAGTTTTTCAAACTAGTTCAGTTTCTTTTGCCACAGGGCCTTTGCATCTTCTGTTCTAACCCCTCAAGCTCTTGGTAGAATTCTTCACACAGGTTTAGTGGAGCTCAAAAGTCACTCCTTCAGAGAAAGCTTCACTGATCACTCTGTTTAATGTAAAACCCCCTTAACCCACTTTTAGTTCCTTCACAGAAAATAATACTGCATTTATACTATGTATGTATGTGTGTGTGCATGTGCATACATCTGTGAGTATATGTGTACACATGAGCACACACACACGCACTCACATACACAATGTCTCCTTCCTTTAGCATCTCAGCCCTGTGAGGACATAAAGGTAGGCATTTTGTCTGAATTGTTCACTATTATATATCACAAGCCTAATAGATAAAGATATTTAATATAATGTTAGATGGATAAAAATATGAAAGTTAAGCATATATTCAGATGCTTCTTTCTATGTATCTCATCTGTTGTCTCATCATGAATAGAGAACTGTTTCAGCTAGAGCATGGGTCTGAAAATATTAAAACTGTTATGTATTGAGGTTTATATTTTATACTTCTGATTAATAGCCAGCAAAATTATTATGATTTTAAATCAATAAAGAGCTTTACGAGGCCAAAAAGAGATTCAAATTTAAACTGTATAATCAGAATTGGTGCAACTGAAAGTTTACTCATTCAAATCAGTTTATTATTACTAAGTTGTTTACAAGAAAAGTAAAATGTATTCCAAGCATTTAATAATTATTCATTAATTTATAAAAGTTAGTCAAATGGATTTTATTATAAGAAAAAAAGTCCTTGTTAATAAGACATAGATGGTGCTTTTGAGAATGAACATCAAAATAACTAGTCAAGAGAGAGATGGTTCAACTAACAGAAAAAAAAATGTTTCTTTTATTAAATCCATTTTCAAACTATTAATTGGAATTTTGTCTCAATTCAGTAAAAGTTGTATATATCTTAAGATTGGGATAAATTTGCAAAATATGCATTCAGAAGTCTTATGCAAAATTTAGAAGGCCACCTCTGTTGGTGCTCTCATGATCTTATTTAGAAAGATTATCTCACAACAGTTGTTTATGACTATTTCTGGAAAATAAAATACTATGATAGCATAATGTGTACTTAACTAAAAAATTTAGTCCATAGAAATCTTTAACAGATTGCTCATATGTCTGATATGTCAATGTGAGGTACCACCATCTCCAAATATTTTAGGATGTATTTCCTAGAAATAAGGTTATTTTCCTACATAACTAAAATGCAAGAGTCAAAATAAAAAATAAAAAAAATTAACATATTACTACCATCTAATCCTCAAACACAATTCATATTTTGCCAACTTTTCTAATAATGCCTTTTAAAGGAGAATGTGACAGACTAGAATCACGTGTTGCTTTTATCATTTCTATTTAGCCTTCTTCAATCTAAAAAAAAATCTGTCTTTATTTGACTTTTATGACCTTGACACTTTTGATGATTATAGGCCAGTTATTTTTAGAAAGTCCTTCTCTTTGATTTGTTTAATGTTTCCTCATAATTACTTTCAGGTTATGCATATTTGGCAGGAAAATCACAGAAGTGAAAATTTTTTTTTTTCACTGAATCCTATTAGGTGGCACACATTTTCTAATAGTCAGATTATCAGTGATGTTAACTTTATTTGATTAAGGTATGTCTGCCAGTCTTTTCCATTGTAAAATTACTCTTTTCCCCTTTGTCATTAATGAGTAATTTTGAAATCATGTAATATATCATAGTTGTCATCAAAATTTTAATTTATTCATTTATAGATTCAAGGTATCCTATTATTTGTAATGGGTTATATTCTGTTACAATGGATTCATTAGTTCGCTCTTTGCTGTTTTAACAATTTAGTCCCCTTTTATTTTGAGGCATTTTATTATTTGCATCCAGATTACAAAAGAAATCATAATTTTTTTTTTTTTTTTAGGAAATATAAATTATCCCATCATGTTATGGTGGTCTTCATCTTGAATAGTAATTTTATCAGAAGATCTATTTTATCTGATATTAATTATACCAATATTATTTTCTTAGTATTAGCTTGAATACCTCCTTTTAATTTGAACTTCATGGGGATTTTACTTTAAGATTTTCACTTAGAATATATGAGTGTTTTTTCTTAATGTAGTTTGAATATTTCTTTTTAATACGCAATTTAGTCCTTTTATATTTATCATGAGCATTGGCATGTGTGGACCTGTTGACCTCCTGTAGTAGTTTTATTATTATTCACCAAATATTCATCTCTCCTCCCGCCATGGGAGGGCTATACTTTCCCACCCTGTTTATTCTCATCTTGGCTATATGATTTACTTTGGCCAGTGGTATTGTGTGGAAGTGAACAGTGTATCTGCTCCAACTAGAGTCTTTAAGAAGCCTGGCAAGTTTCTGTCCACCATCTGCCCTCTACCATGAGAACATGTGCCATAATAGAAGCTGGTTCTTCAACTTAACACTCAGAAAAGAGAAGACCTGTGGACCAGTTCTGAACTCAGTATAACACCTGAAGCAGAGTTTCACCAGTCAGCATGCAGGTCAGTGAGACAGTAACAATGTTTGTTACTGTAAACCATGGATGTTTTTGGACATTTGAAGATAATATTAAAACCACAAAAGCTGGCTAATATAGTATTTGGTAATATAGTATTTGGTATAGTATTTGGTAGATAAAAGAGAAAAAGAAGAATTCAGAAATTCTGAGATTTGATATATAACATTAAGATCTGTTATATTAAGATACCTCTGATTGATTTAGAGAGTTGTCTCCAATAAAATGCATTAATTTAAAAAATATAAAAGCTTAGGTAAAAGAGACTAAGGGCATGTGCCACTGATGCCTTAAGTGTCCAAAGAATCTGTATTCAAGTCAAGAAATAAATAGGCATTTCCTGGAAAGAACTGTGGGTGGCTGTGACTGGAATCAAATAAACCCACAAGTTATAATAATTAAGGAAAAACTAATGATACTTTGTGAGGGTAAGATAGGCAAAATTGCCATCTTGAATGAAGAGAAACTTTGAAACTTTAAAATGGAAATTTACTCTTGAGCATCCAATATTTTATGGACAGAAATCTGACAGAGAAAACTGCTCAGCCAGCAAGGAAGGAATGTTCCCTAATACCCCTTTCAAATGTGTGTAAGTACAATAATGTGATAAAATAGTCAGAAACACCCAGAGTGGGAAGCCAAAACCCATGGAGAATAATGGCCTGGTAAGATACTCCCAGGCAGCAGTACTAGGGCCTAATAACAAATTTCAGAATTTCTACAGATGTCAGCAGTGTGATTTGAGTTCTTCCCCTTTTGAAATAGGACCCTGTTCCATTACCATTGTATTAAGTGCCTTTCCTTCTTTCCTTCCTTCTTTCTTCTCTAGTTCTCTCTCTCTACCCCACTTCTCTCTCTCTCTCTCTCCCCTCCCACTCTCTCTCTCTCCTTCCCCTTCCCTCCCTCCTTCTCTCTCTCTTTCTTTTGGGTTCTTAAATTTCCAGGCCAGGAAGAACCTCACTTAGATCTGATATAGAAATTATTGAAAAATCAAGGACTTAGAGCTACAGGTTTTGTTTGGTGGATACTTCTGGGATATCTTCCTTGGGTTTCAGTGGTTGGTTTTTCCATATAGAAGAAAGGAAGTACGTATGTGTGGTTAAGATAGCATCTTATGGCCAAATATATCATTTTTAGCAAAATTCACTCTCCCGAATGTAGCCCTCAATTGAGTCCTTGCCTTACTGATGTGGACTGGCCACGCGACTTGCTTTGACAAACAGAATAAAGAAGGAGTCAAAAGGATGCTACTTCCAAGCAGAGATGTAAAGAGGCAATACGACAATCATCTTGTGTGTCTGCCCAGTTAAGAGATGCTTTTTCACCCTGGAACCAGGAATAAGAGCTCACGGAGAGCACATCCAAACCAACCAGTCCCCTGAAAAGAAGCCATTGCAGCCAACCTGCAAAATTTTGAGTGAGAAATGTGTCTAAACCACTGAGAATTTTAAAATAAGTGTATTGCAGCATATATATATATATATATAATTTTCATTTATAATATTTGCCCTATTTTTCTATGTTTAATTTTTTATTCATTTTACCATCTTTGAGTTGATATCTATATCTCTTTCCTAATAAGAAAATTGCATCCCTAGAATTAATTTGAATTCCACTGCTTTAGCTAAAGCATAATAGACATATATCTTGATCAAGTTTGATAATATGGCATATATGCTAGTTTAAATGATATAATTTATTTACTAATAAAAAATAAAATTAGAATCATATTGTATGAAATGTTTGCATTCATGATTAATACTCTCATTTCCAATAGGCTTACTTTTTCATCATTTACCTGACAGCTTGCCCATTGTTTAACTATTGTCTAACCTTCATTTTGATACTATCTGCATTTCTTAGTGATTAACAAGTCTACTTCTAGATTTGAAGCAAAAATATATTGAAACTATGTCGTCTACTCCAAGCACTTAAAATATCGCCATAGTTATTCAGTAAAATGTTCAATCTGGAAACCACTGAAAAATAAAAAAGCTATAGCAGAATATGTTATGAAAACATTTCAGTATTACTAATTGTTTATTACTTACAATATCATAATAGGTTTTCATTTGGAACATCTATACTTTAATATAATTAATTCTGTTTATGTATTCCTCACTTTAATTTCAAGTAATAGTAAGTAGGTGATTCCCATTTTCTTAGATTTGACACTTAGACTTCTTAAGCCAAAGAGTGACACTTACATTAGCTTATCTATGACTTCTAAAGGGACAATAATAATCTTTAGAACAATTAGTGCTTTCTGTAATACTGCAATGAGTAAAATCAAAAAATAATATCAAATATACTTGGTTTATAGTTCATTTAGGCTCACAGATTTTAGAACCTACAATTGATTATTTGTTCATCTACTTAATAAAACTTGTTTCTTTGACGAAATAAAGATATCATTATTGTACACTGAAGAATGTCAGTAAATATCTTTTAATATTTTATTTTTCATTATGGTTATTTTAACCTATATATGGAGGTTTGAGAACTAAAGGTGTTTAATTTTTAGACCAGTAATCCTTTTGGCAACTGAGTCGGTAGTATCCATTCAGTCATCTTTATTTTTCTATTTATAAAATACATGATTTATGAGATTGTTCTTTCCCTCACAGATGCTGTGATTTTGTCAAGCTAATGGATAGGAACTGCATCTTCTTTTCTGTTCTGTATAAAGCAAACAAAGGAAAGAAATGCTGACAGAATTTCAAAAGTGTCAATCAAGCAGCAATTGCAAAGTTAAAAAGCACAAGGCAATGGCATTCCTGACAAGCTGACAATACTTACGGCTCTTGATAGAAATCACTCTGAGTCTGGGTGACTAGCATAGGGTAATGTTTGACAGCTGATTTATACAAGTAACGAAAGAAGGCAGCAAGAGGAACATGAACATATTAAAGACTAAGGAAGGGACAGACCATAAGAAAAGGTGATGGACATCTATTTTTTCCTTGCAACCACCATATTAACACCAACCCCCTTGTATTTAAATTCTTTCTTAAATTAACTAAAACAAGTCTGCAATAAATAAATAATAATATGATTAACTGTGTAATAGTTTAGTTGCTCATTATTTATTATCTCTTTCCATTAGAATGTAATCTCTAAAAGTCAAGTATTTTTGTCTGACTCATTGAGCATCATAACCTCAGACAGTAGAACAGGTCTTTGTACTTAGTAGAAACTCAATAAACTTTTTTAATTGGATAAATGGTGCAAAGCCATAATGCATATGTGTTCAATTGTCAGATCAGAAGCCATACCTGTGGTTTCATTTGAACTTGGAAGACAATATAAAAACAGTGAATGAAAATCTAGTTTCTGTCGGAGTAGTGAAAAAATACAGTTAAACTGTTAGGGTAAACCACATATCATTATCATCCTATAGATATGTCCTGTTCAATATGTTAATGATCTTATTTTGGAAATATAGGTTTCTTTAAGCATAAAATTCATCATTCTTCTAAATTAAAGTATTATGCACAACGGTATCCATGTCATCCTTCCTTCTTGGACTCATGGAAGACTAAATTTACCAGACTTGCTATAGTCAAGCAGGATCATGTGACAAACGCAGACTAATGGACTATGAGCAGAGTGATACTGTTTTCATTAAACATCACAAAAAAGTGACATTTACAAACCACAAACTTACTGAGAAAGAATATTGTTATTTTCTTTGAAGATACTTCCTGGTCATAATTATCATTAACATGTAACCATTAGCTTTAATTTTTTTTAATTATTCTTTTTGTCTTTATGTTTGCATCTATAAATAATTATTCTTTGCATGTTTTTAAATGTATGGTTATAACTATACTGTATGTTTTCTTGAGACACTTTTCTCTTACTCAATATATATTTCCTGGAATCTGCCACAATTGTTGCTTGTAGATTTAATTAATTCATGTTTACAGCTATATGGTCTTCCACTGTTTGAATATACAACAATTTGTTATTCATTTTTTGCTGGTTGGTCTTTGTGTGGTTTCAGTGTTTCTACTAACACATACTGGATTATGAACAGTCTTGTAAAATTCTCCTGGTTTACAATGCATAAGTTTACATAGGGAAGAGTGTTCTCAAAGTCTGGAAGATTATTTAAATCGCAGAAGAGAAGAATAGGAAAGGCCATTTAATTGGGAAGACAGCATGAGGAAAACTATTTAGAAGACAGTAATTAATGTTGTCTAATGTCAGTTGCCCAATTGAAATAATAACCAGTAAAACAGGTTATGAACTCAGTGAGGAGTTGTACAGAATATGCATTGGGGAAAAGAAGATGACAAAACTTTTCAGGAATACTGTTTTCAAAGAAGACATACAAACAGTCAACACGTGTATGAAAAGGGGCTCAACATCACTAATCATCAGGGATATGCATAACACAACCACAATGAGATATCTCCTCACACCTGTTAGAATGGCTATTATTTTTAAAAAAAAGGATGCGTGTTCCCAAGGATGTGGAGAAATCATAATCCTGTACATTGTTGGCTGGAATGCAAAATAGTGCAGCTGCTATGGAAAATAGTATGGAGGTTCCTCAAAAACAAAAATCAGACTACTATATGGTCATGGTATTTACCTGGTGGTGTGACCCAAACTTTTATTTCTAATGGATCTATGCTATTAGTAGTCCTGCCAGAATTGGGTGGTTGTAGTTTTACATTAATTTTAATCATAGAGTATGATAACATTAACAGGTACTCTGAGGAATCTCTTGTATTACAGACATATTCTTGCACCTACATTGTCTAGTAGCAGGCCAATTTTCCCTTGGTAATAAGGCTTAATCACCCAGCCAATACAGTTTGTCTATTCCAATTATGCATTCTAGAACTGAGAAAATTAACTACATGATATGTTTATGGACCCATAAACTGATCTGACCTGAGTTAAAATTCTATTGATCACCTGATCTCCATAAGCTCCTATTCTACTGGTGAACTCACAGTGACATTTTGAGCCTCCTGGAATTAGTGTCAGGCCAAACAAGTGTACAGTATTCCTGAAAAGTTTTGTCATCTTCTTTGTATACTTCTTTTCCCCAATGCATATTCTGTAAAAGTCTATAGGTTCTTTTGGGAAAAGCTGGAAGAAAGGTTAAGAATATAAATTTTGGCAGAGTAGTGGAGTCCTTCCTGTAAGGATACATATTTTCCTTCATTCAAGACGTTGTAGGTCTGTGAACTGGCTCGATACTGGGAATTCAGCGATGGGCTGTGACTCTTTTTATGATTCAAATTAGACTTGTGTTCACTTGACCTACAACTCTTCTGCTTATACAAATGAAGTAAGAATTTAGTAGACACTATGACCAACTAGCCAATACCACAAATCTTTGCAAGTCAGAATATTCTGATTATTGATTTGTTCTGTCATGCATTTCGGTAACCGTGCACACCTGTCTTTGGCAATCTAGTGCAGCCACTTGGCTCCTGCAACCCTGGGATCCAGTTATCCCCATTGCATTTAGGTTTCCCAATTTCAAGGGCATCAGTGCAATTTATGACCTATAGAGAAGAGTAAATAACAAAATTGTACAACAAAGAGCTCCTTTTAGTAAAAGATAATTTGAAAATTAACAAGTTTTCATTATGTTGTATTCTAAGATTTTGAATAGGACATCAGAAGGAAGTTATATTTTATATGATATTCTATATGGTAATCAAAAATTTCTATAATAACATAAAACTTAATATTTAAATATTTTTTTTTCCTTCTTTGAAATTCTGTAATTTAAGCTTGATTAAAACAACGCAAAAATTTGGTGTTATTTACAATAATATTGCTATTTTATGCAAAAGTCTTAAGTGATATTAAAGATGTGGAATTCATGTAAGCAGAAAACTAAAATTAGAATTTATTTTATAAATTAAATATCTCTCGGTGATTCCATATCAATGTTGGAGAATTTACAAAAGTCAATAGCAGTTTAAAAATAGCAAAATGTTTTAAAGTAAGAAAATCACTTGAAATTTTTCCTTAAGAATACTTTTTTGGTTTTGAAATATTAAGCATATCTTGTCATGAAATATTTAAATCATCAGTATATAACATATTGATACCCATGTAAAATATTCATAAATGTTTATATATATGCATATACAACTAAAATATATATGTAATTATGCAAACTTTGCAGATTCCATGAAGAAATCCTTTTTAATTTGTTTTCTTAGTATTTGTGCATATGCTTCAGGAACTCTGAAAAAATCTTTATACTTTGTATACAAATACTTCTGTGAATTTTTTTTTTTTTTCTTTTGGAGACAGTCATTAATTTCATCAGTTTGCTATTACCCATTACCAAATAAAGCTCTAAACCATTATTTATAACATAGATATTCTAATTTTTCATATCTCACACTGGAAAAACTGGATGAATGAAATCAGTTTGGATTTGTTTTTATTACCTACTTCCATAAGGTGCTCTTCTTTATTCTAAATTGCTTTTTGCCCAAAGAGCCATGGGCTTGTTTGGGGTGTGATATTTAGCGTATGTATTTATCCGTGCAGTTTTAAGCCATGTAAACAAACAACAGATCGGGAGTGTTAAAGGCCAGAGTCAGAAAGAATTTGGCACTGAAACACATAAAATGACTGTTGAAAAGCAAGACCCTGTATCCTCTGAGTCCATATTTTTGTAGCCTATAATTATTTCATATGGTTAGTAGCAATGGTTTACATGCTAGAATATCATTCTTTACAGCTGGAAAAAATAAAAACCCTCAAAATTACAGTATATTTAAAGTTGCATATATTTAATGCATGATAATAGTAGCACTGTTGATTAAAAGCAAACAAATCGTTTCTGCTTACAACCATTATTTGAAACCATCTTAATTCTCATGCGCATTGGCAGTGGGGTATGTTATTATCCTTACGCAGGGCAGAGACCTTTTCAGTACTTATAAATCTAAGAGAGCTAATGCCAGAGTGATATTTCACAAAATGTGCTGCCTTGGGGGAGTTTGACCATATTTCATTTTCAGTAGCAACACTGAGTATTCTAATCACAAACACTCCCAAACCACTATCAAGGTATTCTGTCATCCATTTTCATTAGCATTTTGTCTGCCTCTATTCCTTGGTCTTCACACTTTCCTCTACTCTCTTTCTCTGTCTCATCACAAACACTAGCAGATATTAGCTTACTTACAAGTTTCATAAAAATCCACCTAGAATATCACTAATCCAAACAATTTCAGTTGAGATGATGGATATCAGTAGGATTTGAGCAACTCCTACCTTTATAAATGATAGTTACAACATCACAATTGTTTTCTTAATATATTTGCGTTTTTCATATCTAAGACTATGTAGGTGTCTGTTCTGCTTTGCCTGATAAAATGGTGAATTTTACTACACGGCAAATCAGATATACTGCACGATGAAATGTTAGAACTGATAAATGTATTTGATAATAATGTTAAAGAGAATATTGCTCTAGGTTTGTTTTTCCCAAATATGTGGTAATCATAGACATGATTTACTTATAAATAATAATGCATTAGTAGTATTTATTTATAAATAATGCATTAGTAGTCTCTTCTTCTGAGCTTGATGAAATGTATGCAAATACTATCTCCTTTTCTATTTAATGTAAAATAATTAATTCATTCTTATGTGGGGAGAATATATGTTTCTTCTATAAATATGTAAGGAGAAACTTTCCTTTAGGTATTCCTTTTACTACGTACCATGAGTTTATACTTTTAAGATTATCATTCTCATTTAGTTGTGGACATGTTATAATTACTATTACTCTGACTCTGAATATTGAGAATTAAGATACATAGAATATATTATTTTTACTTGATGAGACTTACTTTATAAAATATAGGTCGCTCTTCATAAATATTCCTTACGTATTTAATTTAAAAAAGTATACTTTGCAGTTGTTAGTGGCAGTGGTCTACAAGCATCAGCTGTGGCAAGGTATCTATTGTGTGGCTAAAATCTATTATTTGCCAATTTGTATGGGGTGGCATGCTGTATATGCATTTTACTTTTTGGTTTCTGTTAGTTTATTTAATATGTGACCTTAATAAAAGGTATTACAGTAAGAAAGTAAAGATGGAAGTCAACTTCTATTGGATTGAGGAGGAAAGTAAGAAGAAACATTAATGAAATTTAGACTGCAGTTTTAGATATTTAAGAAGGAAAAAGGAAAGCTACACTTATTTTATTCAGATACAAATTTTGATTTTTTTGCTCATAATTTCCAATAAAATTACAAATATTCAACATATCTTAGCTCTATTACAATTTTGTGACCCCCCCCAAATGTAAACTCAAATGTACAAAAACAGAAATACACACATTTTGTATTGTTTCTCTGAATATACCCAATGATAACAATTTGCTAATGATATTAATTAATGGATTGCAAGTAATATATGACAAAATTTTACAAAAGGATCTTGCTCCTTCCTTAGGGAAATTCAATCATGATTTAAATTTAAATTTAAATTTAACCCTCATTCTTGAATTTTTTACAATTACTCATATAAATCTATACATGGTATTCTCCATTATAGGTGTAATCTTACAGAACAAATATTATATTTATCAGAATAAACTGATAGGTGAGTAAAGGTTGTATAGTTATTGAAAGTAAAAAAATCCATATACTTCTCACAACACTGTGTTTGAGACAATGAGTTTTTTTGGTTTGTATTACCTCTGTGGGTAATATTTGTAAGTTTCATAGAGTCAATTTTATCTTTGGGCCATAAGAAGATTTGATGGTGTTGGTCTAAATAATAAAATAGACATCTGATAAGAAATATGAAGAGTAAAAATTACACATATTTCTAGAATAGCTCTTTGAAATGTTAAGCATTTTTGCCTTAAGAAATATTTTTAGAAGCCTAGAAGGATTAACAAAAATGAAGTCTAGTACTCTCTGTTTCATCCTTTTTTTTTATGCTGCCACTCTATTATCAATGTATATATAACTCTTGCTTTATATAAGTTATCTCCTGTTCTTACTCAAAATATTACTTGCCACCTTAGTTTTAAATGCCAGCATATTGATCTTTGCACAATATTGCAATATGACTTTCTCCATCCCAAGAGTAAAGCTCAAATTTATCTGAAGATTGAAAAACAAGCAAGCAAACAAAACTTGGGCATGTTTTTCAATTGAAAATTAATGATTAAATATCTCTAAGGATTGTCAAAATACTGATTTAATTTGAAAGAGTTTTCTCAGTTAAGTTTTATAAATTTAATGTTCTCCTTAAGCTTTACAGTCTTCATAACAACTCTGAAAGAAGTATGCTGTAAGTATGATCCATCTTTTAGAAGGACAGATTAAGATACTTATATCAATTTACTGAAACAGTAACTCGATGTTTCCCTATGTATCATAATTTTAAGTGTATCTTTTAGTTTCTATATTTTGTGCTTTGGGTTAGGGCTCCTTTTTAAAATATTAATGTATGGAATTATAATAAAAGCTTTTAGCATAATTGCCTCAATCCCTTATTGAGTCTGTATAATGTCTTTATTTAAGAACGTAGATTTTTTAGGCCAATGGGCTGTTTCAAACTGCAGCTTAGGCACTTACTAGGTGTGTGACATTAAGCACATTATCTTACTTCTCAGTGTGTGAGCTTTTATTAATCTGCAAATAAGGTTATTCGGAATGTGAATGTGAACTGAAAGGTTTAATTCACAGGGATTTGTGAGGTAATCACTTGGAACTAGTTTAGAAGTAACTTGTAAATCACCAGTGTTTCATAAAGTACCAGTAATCATAAACTATTTTTACTATAAGTCCAGAGGTTTGGTTCTTCCTTTACATATATAATAGCCATTATTTATCCACTTTTAAAATAAAATAATAAAAATAAAAGGGACAAAATACAGAACTGAATGGTACTTTTCTTTAACGTCATATGTGAAATGATACTCAGGAATCTTTTTGCTTCCCTCTCTGATTGCAACAGTTTAAAATTGGCATTGCAGCTTAAATTGTTATGTTTCTGACTTACCAAGATATTCAAATGCAGTTTCATTATAATTAGCATATTGTGAGTAAATATATTTCTAGACTATTAGAAAGAAACAAACCAATGCCTAGTTTCATTAGTTCATGAGTTTAATAATAAACACTCCATATGAGCTTCCCATTGCTAGGTAGGATGTTAAGCTCTAGAGATACCAACTTGGCCCAAAGTGCAAAGAAATCCTCTAAGCATAATAAAGGAAAAAAACAGTAGTTCTACAGATAACTACTGTTCTACTTATTTCTTTTTCCAAAATTGTGGTGAATGATTTGGAAGTTTGGATAGTGATTTCTTAAGCATGATTGGAATACGTTCCCACTGAAGTTGCACTCAGCCTTCACCATTTAATATCCTTCTCTGAACACTCCTGAACATACCTCACATTCTCAGTAGAAAACCATCATCTATTTCTCTCTGCTTCACTAATGTGCTCATAGGTCTTACCTTAATCAGTGTGTATTATATTCTATCACTTATTCATCACTTTTCATAGGTGATGAGCTCCTTGGTACCAAACAGTTTGTCTTTAGTCTTTTAGATTCTAGTTTCCACAGTATATCTGGATCATTGTGGCTAATCTGATGTGTGTATATATATATACACGTGTATATATACACACCCATGAGGACAATGTGATTGTCCACTGATGAAACCAAAATATATAGGAGAATACGAAAGAAGTGATCAGAGTAAACATAATGATTTAAAATGCATGTATTTGGAAAGGTAAAACAACAGAGTATTTGAAATGAAATTGGGTGCTACTAAATAATATCAGCATAATATATTTAATAAGCAAAGTTCTTATTTATCAATCTTAAAAGGAAAATTCAGAGCACCTTCTGAAGTCACTATATTTCTAAGGATGTAAAGCAAAATGACAGGGTGAAATGATATCCGCCCAGAACTCTCACTGAATTCTCATACACATAATTATAGAAATGGTCAAGAATATAAAAATAGCACAAGACCTCCAGTAACACTGACAGCTAAGAAAGGGTGCTACTCATTTTAGAGAAACTTCAGGGATTTCTCTCTCATACAGTTCAGATATGACAAGAATTTACAAGCTAGTTTCAGGGTTAACTTGTCATATTAAAGGATCCCTTCATTATTTTCATGGAAAATAACTTCGGAAAACTCAATGAACAACCTTTAATTTGAAGAGACAGAACACATGGAAAAGCATGAGCAATGGTGAAAATAGCAAGTGTACATGTTGATGATGTAAATCAGCAACATAATGTACATTGGAGCTGCAGATTATGCAGATGGCAGTCTGTGTCAAGGTATGGTGTGTGTGTGTGTGTGTGTGTGTGTGTGTGTGTTGGGGGAGCAGGGATAAAGGTGAGGAAACAGCTTGTTCATAACATAATGCATCTAGAAATATCCTCTAAATATAGGCAAGGATCAGGCACAAATAGTAATTGGAAGCCAGACTAAATGCAAATTCTAATGAACACTGCATCCCAGCTCAAAAGAAACAGTCAAGCACCAGAGAGAAGAAAATCCACTTCTGGGACTGCTCATAGTTCTGACTGTCTTCCTTTTCATAATGGGCTATGGAATTAATAAATGTACAATGCTAAATTATGTTAAATAGCCCCCTCACACTTAAAGTCTGACGAAGCTTAAGTAAGAGACACTGTTAAGACAGTAAATTAAATTTCTTCATGTAATTGTTTTGCCCTTAATACTTGCATCCTCCCACTCTCCCCCCACCAAGAAAAAAAAACAAACACAAAAAAACCATGAATCAAAAACAACAAGAAAGAAACAGAGGATCCTGAAGCAGAGCACAGAGGTATCACCTGCTCAGATATGTATTTTGTAACCATCTAACTGATAAGGGTATGGAATTTTGAAAATTCTCAGTAATCTCTTCCAATATGAGAGAGAAAGAAAGCAAATTTATATGCCATATTTTGTGCCTACTTTATCATGGAATTTAGGAAAGACAGATTAAATGAGCAATGAGTTTGACTTTCTCTGGGACAGCAATAAAGCAGGAAGGATCTATAATAACTAGAAGAAAAATGTCCAATTCTCAGAGGCTACTCCTCAACGGAAATGGTAAGTTGCCACACCTCCAGAGTTGAACAGTCACCAAAATCTCAGAAGCAAGAGAAGCGTCTGGGTGTTCTAACTACCTTTCTGATAAAGCACATGCACTATCTCAGTCATGATGTGCAGCTCACTATCTTACCTAGAAAACACACACACACACACACACACACACACACACACTCTTTCTTCAACACAAAATATCCAGTCCTCGCTATATAACTCAGCAAGAAAAACAAAAGCCTTACAGCTTCTATCAGCCTATATTAGTTTGCTAGGGCTACCGTAACAAAGTAGCACAATCTAGGTAACTTAAAAAGATAAATTTACTGCTTACAGTTTTGGAGGTTAGAAGTCTGAGATAAAGTTGTTGGCAGGTCAATGTTCCCTCTGAAGGTGTTAGTAAAGGATCTGTTCCAGACCTCTCTCTAGCTTCTGGTAGTTCCTTGACTTGTGGTTGCATAACTCCCATCTTTACATGGCATTCTTCTTGTGTGTGTTTGTCTCTGTGTCCAAATTTTCTCGATTTATAAAGAGTCATATTGGACTAGGGCCCACCCTAATGACCACAAGTTAACCTGATCATTTACAACTACACTACTTCCAAATAAGGTCACATTCTGATGAACTGGGGTTAGTACTCGAATATATTAAATTTGGAGGACAGAACTGAACCCATAGCACTGTCCAAGCATGAGCAAATGGAAACAGCAGCAGGGTAACTGTACCAAGTACAGTACAATAAATTTAGGAAAAATCAGACTTTATAAAGCAAGAGACAAATTATGAAGCAGCAGTCTTTTATTTAAAGGAAGGTTTTTTTGAGGCAACAGGGGAAAAAGCCAGATGATATAAGGAAAGTAGTTACGACATTAAAATGAAAAACAGAAGGTTAAAAAAATAATAAAATTAACATTGCAGAAAATTGAATCTGCTGTGAAGAAAATGCTTGAAATGAAATCCAGAATGCAGAAGAAAAAGACCAAAAATTAAAAAAAGAGATTAAAAAATGAGAAAACTAGAGGAATAAGAAAGCAGAAACAATATAGTAATAATGTATTCCTGATTAAAAGATCAAAACAAGAAGAATAGAAAAATTTTCTAATACGTAAGTGAAGAACACATCTGAGTTATAAATGCTTAGTCTGCAGATTTCATGAATTCCTCATGGTGTCCTAACAAAATCGATATAAAATAACAATAATTTAGGTATGTATTGTAAATTTAAGATTAAGACTCTTAAAATACCCTAGTCAGAAAAATAAGTTTGCTACAATATATATTAGAATGTTGGCTGTCTATAAAGTCTAAAATCCAGGAAAGAATAAAAGAAAAAGAAAACTTTACAGACAGAATTAAAGTCCTTGAATACACACAACTTCCTGATTTCATCCAACTGTTTTGTTTTCAGAGATAACCAGTACCTTGAGTTGGGTATAAAATATTTACACTCTAATTGTTATACCTTTACTACATATATTGTACTACTAAGTGATATCAAATACTGTGCATGCTTTTATATAAAGATATATCCTCTAAAACTTGCTTTTTATATTCAAAGAGTTACATGTTCATTTTCCAAAAATGTACCTCTTGAATTAGTTTATTTTTTGCCCTCTTAACTATTAGCTACCTCTCCCCATACCTTCCATAGTAATTAAGGTAACTCAAAGGTCACACTATACCTTTGGTTGGACATTCACTTCCTAGCATATTCTCCATATCATTTCTAGGTACACTGTCCAATATAGCTAACTAGAGATTTTTATATTATGAAAGTAAATAAAAGTATTAAATATCTCAAATAACAAATGCTAATGATGGATCAAGTTGAAACAAACTTCCATCTCTAGTAAAGGCTAAAAGGAATACTTATGCCTCAATAACAGATATCTTCCAATTAATTATACCAGACATTAAAGTCCAAAATATTGTCTCCTCTGTTTTATTCAATTTTAACAAGATGGAAATTGGAAAGGACCTAGGTCCCTTCAGCAGAAGCAGTATACAGGAAATGATGTCTCCTCTGTAGGACTTTCTAAATTTGAATTAACCCAACACCAAGTCTCTTAAATGTCACTAATTGAAGATTCAAAGTCAAATTAAAGTTTCCCCAAATCAACTTCATGTCAAACACATTTCAAAATGAAAGAATCTTCAGCATATAAACAATTATGTGATGAAAATGTAGTTTCCGGAGCCCAGCATATGATGCAATCTAGACCTGCATTCTCACCAATTGCCAAGCCTTTGTGTTGTTTGGAAGAATTAGAATAGATACACAAAACAAGAGATCATATATAAAAATTAAATTATAAAATAGTATGAGATATGCTTCCTACATCCCTATAAAAGCCCACTTTAGGATTCTTAGCCTCCTTCAAAGAGTGGCATTTGAGAACTTCTGTTAATTGGATGAAATAAAACACTTTGGGGTGATGGCATAACTTAGTCTCTATCCCTTATTGAGTTGCCTTTGTGTTTCTTACACGAATTTTTAAACTCTTACTTTTTAATTTCCTTTTAATTATTTTGTTCCTGTCAACAAAGTCCTAAATTGAATGTGGGCTGTCTTTTGACATGTCTTCTGCTCTCTTTTGACCACAGGCTATAGGAGAAAATACCCAAGTACAGTACGATTTGACTGTTCTTGCAAATTTTTACCCTTTGAAAGACTGCTTTCATCTTTTTGTTGTCATAGTTGCTGCCTAGTAATTTGTTAGGCTAGTGAATTACCCACTGCCCCACTTTATATCTCAGGTAGAGAATCAACACTGTGTCACTGAACTGAAGTTGCTTCTGCTCTCTGGGAGGAATTCTCTTCTTCACTGTTTTCTTGGATCTTAACTCCACCGTTCAAGTAGTTTTTCTTATCTATTATTCTCCCTGACAACATCTTAGACAGGTGCTGAAGTATATAAAACACTCATGGACTTCTTCTTGTTGCTACATGTATGGAGATCTACAAGTTTTTTTAAAGGTTTATATAAAACACTCATAATCTATGACAATGTAATTGCTTCAAAAACTTAATAGCTTTCTGATCCATTTTCTTTCATTCAGTTCCATATGTCAATAACAACAACAACATTTATTTTTTGACATAATTCTCAGGACTGACACATTTCTTTCCTTCCTTAGCCCCATGGTTTTCTTCTAAATTAACATTGGCTATCTTGAGGCCATCAGAGTTTAAGGAAAGGCTAATCAATCAGCTTAGGATAAGATTAATAGTTATATTATCTGACCTTAAAGTAATGCAGGAGACAGTTTTACAAAATATTGCACTACTGCTTAAAATGTGATTTGATTTTCAGTGTCCAATACAATTCCATGACACTACTCTCTAGGACAACACATATTTTAGGTGTTTCATAAAATCAGTAGCTCATTTCTGGAACTCATTTTTATGTCAGTCAGCTTAAGCTAAGTCATAATGTTTTAGGTCCCCAAAATATGAATGGTTTTTAATAACACAAGTTTATATCTCACATGTTTTTCTAATATCTTGTTGAACAGCTAGTAGTAAGCAAAAATACAATGAAAATTCATACCCAAATTCTTCCCATAGAGGTATAGACACAGTATGTTTGTGGTAGATAGCAATTACATCCAGAATCAATGTGTGTATCAATTATTTTTTTGCCACCTTATCACATAATTCTCTAGTCTTCTAGCTTTCAATAATCACTTTCATTGCTTGCTTGCAATAACTACTAAGCAAGTGCCAAATATTTTAGGATACTTTATATGGCAGAACACAAATTTTGATGCCAATTTTGGTGTTAGTTGAAGTAGTGATAGCTCTTGTATCACAAAAAGTTCCAAAATATTATTGACAGAACAAATCAGAAGTATATGCCTGTCACTTGTGTGGCATGGTGGGCATCCTTCCACATTTGATTCAGGGATAAGACTCTTTCCATCTTGTAGCTCCACCATATTTGACACATTGGCTTCTAGGATTGCCATGGAAGAGAAGAGTACACCCATTTTTTAAACTACAATTTCCAATAAATAACAAATCACTTTTACTAACATTCTATTACTGAGATCTAACCACATGTCACAACTATTGCAAAGGTGACAAACCAAAGGTGGTTTCTGCTATCCGACAGCAAACCAAATTGAGAAAGAACTAGATCGTTTTGAATCTGTAATGGTTGGACGGTAGCTATCTCTGATATACAAAAGAAAATGATTTACCAGTTGATCTATTGGTGTTTATATTCATATTTATATTATTGACTGATTAAACACCATTTCAAGATAATATAAATTCATTTAAAGTTTTCTACATGCAGGACTATGTTTTTTTTCCATAGAAGGTAAGGAGGAGCACCTTTTAACCTCTATACTCACCAATGGATCATATTTTCTCCTTTTCTTTGGATCTGAGCATAATATTCCGCTTATCTAATTATCTTTATCTTCCCATTACCTAAAATCCTCTTCTACTCCCAACCATACCCACACACTCCTTTTCCACAAACACAAATTGTTTCTTTATTTGTCTTAATTCTAATCAATTTTCAGTAATCAGCTTAGGATGTCATTTGTTTTACAGGATTCTAACCTTTAATACCAAAATTTAATTTAGGGTCCCTATCATACATCTCTATAAATATATGGGCTATTACCAATTTTAATTAACATGCTTAATTATAATGATGTATACTGTTGTTTAATTCTCTCACTAGAATGTAACTAACTTAAGGGCAATGGCAGTGTTGGTTTACCTTTGTAGACTTCACAGAACATAAGTAGGCAAATGCAATGTGAAGTGCACTTTAAGAATAATAAAAATAATAAAAATGTAGAGATGAAAAGCAGTGTTTTAACATAATTCCTTTTAGAGGTAGTACTGTGTGAGATTTCAAAAGAAATATATTAACACGATATCCTGTTTGTATAGAAAGATCTAATAATTATTCCCAAAAAATAACACCTAGTTTTCCTACAAGGGGATTAAATAATATTAATTTTGGTTTTTTTGTTTGTTTGTTTAACTGAATGGAGTAAGCAAGATTGATTCAATAGAGAATAAGATGAGCAATGGCATTTCCTTTACAATTGCGCTTTGCATCTCTACTAAACTTTTGGTGAAAAAAATGTATGTAGGGACTTCCCTTGTGGCACAGTGGTTAAGCATCTGCCTGCCAATGCAGGCGACATGGGTTTGATCCCTGGTCTGGGATGATCCCACATGCCACGGAGCAACTAAGCCCGTGCACCACAACTACTGAGTCTGCGCTCTAGAGCCCACAAACCACAACTACTGAAGCCCACACGCCTAGAGCCCATGCTCCGCAACAAGACAAGCCACCGCAATGAGAAGCCCGCACACCGCAACGAAGAGTAGCCTCCGCTTGCCACACTAGAGAAAGCCCACGCATAACAACAAAGACCTAACGCAGCCAAAACTAAATTAGTTAATTAATTAATTATTTAAAATGTATGTAAAGAATGCTGTGATGAACGACATCCATTTTGCTACTTATGGTGCTCACATGTCTAATCATCGTGTACCTGTTATGTGAATCTAAAAAGGTATAAAACTTCTATAAACATTTGAAACTGTTAATTCCATTTTGAAAACTGTTCTTAAAGAGAAATGAAATATATCTCCCACAGCCACAGAGATACAGACCCTGGAAGCAGATAATACCAGAAAATTTTCAAGGAGATATACCAGGTTCAGTGCGTGTGTGTGTGTGTGTGTGTGTGTGTGTAATTTCTTCCAAATAGGAAAAAATAAATTTTTCTTGACAGTGAATGTTTACAAATTCCATTCATTTGCTATCCATATAACTAAATAGCTCAATAAGCAATTCTAGCAAATTATAACATTTTAAATAATCCCATTTAAATGAGGATGAAACTTTCACTGAGATCAAAACTTGCTAAAACCATAGCAAAATGTTCAAGGGTAGCCTCCATCATAAATGCTAGACAATAGTAGTTAATATTCACCTTAGTGTCCATCTGGAATAACTTTTAGTAATAGGTAAAATTCAAGATATTTTAAATTTAATATTTTATCCATTAGCTCAGTAAAGTTTATTTATTTAAAAAGGTTTTAGAACTTCCTCCATTTATTGAGCACTTTGTGACCAATTATTCACGTACAGATTTTGATAACAGTTGTTTTCTGCCCCTTATGGAAATAAGGAAATTTAGGTGTAGAGTTTAAAGCAAGTTCACAGAATAATTCAGCTAGTAAGTTGAAAAGCCTACATTTTAATAAAGGTTTTCCTAACATTAATACATTATTTTCCTCACTATACCATGTTTCAGTACAAAATATATTTAACTAAATTACAATTGCATAAGACAGTATAATTTGGAAGCATAATAAAGTCCTTTCTTAATAAATTTTATGTTAGTTATTCTTACCAAACTTTTTGAAAAAAATAGATTTTCATGTATCATTATAGTATACTTAATGCTCTTTAAAAAGCAGTAAATTGTTCAGATATTTCTGTCTTATAAATTAGCAATTGTCAGGTACTTCTTATCGTAAGGAATTACAAAGAAATACTAAAATAGTTCAAAGTCCTCTAAATTTCAAGAGATTTAACATTCTCATTTCTCTCATTGGCAATATATTTAAAATAGAACAATGAAAGTGAAGCAAGTCTCATTAGCTTCAGGAAGGTAGAGAATTGTTACATTCTATTCTAGTTCTTTGTTGTACTACACATACTTATTGCAATAAGAGATGGGCAGAATTACTTTATTAAATATGAACAGAGCAAGTGAAGCAAATAAAGTACTGCATGTTGAAACAAAAGGCTTGATTTGACAATATAAATGGTGTTTCAACTAGACAAGTGAAACTTAGAAATATAAAACTGCATGTGACTAAAAACTTCTACAAAAGGTCTTCTAGGTTTTATCCCTTCATTGAATTGAGAATAGACTTTTGCTCTGGAACTTCCTCAAAAAGATATTAAAATCTTTTAAACCAGTACTTGTGCTCCTCCAAAGGTTTTATGGTTTGGTCATTGTAAAATATGCATTAAACCAGGAATCATGTTAGGAGCTAACATGCGTACTCATCTTGACAGTTCTGACACACATTTGCTTGAGAACACTTTATCTGTAAATCTATAAGAATATCACTACTGTTCATTCTAAGTCTTATATTTTACATTCACTGACCCTTGTAAATTTTCCAAGTCTTATTATTATCTCTATTTTCATAAATTTTATTCACTCTTTCATAGTTAATCTATATTCATGTTCTCAACTGGAATGACCGTATGCACATGAATTACATATTTCTTCAACTTAGAACTTGTTCAGATCTTCAGATCCATATATCCAACATCCTTTAATACAATTTCTATTCTGATATTCTATAAGATCTACAAACTCAATGTCTCAAAATTTAACTCCTCATCTTCCTCCATCAAATCCCCTCTTTCTCCAGAATCCCACCATCAGTGAACGGAATCACAATCCATAGTACTTCAAACCTGAAATCATTTCTCAATTTATTTTTTAGCACTCTTTTATTCAATCTGCAACCAAGTTTTATTGAATATTGCCATTGATCTCTTGTCTTAATCCTCGTACTTTTCTGGTTCTCAGAACTGAATGGCATTTATCACAGACCCCTGCACTCTTCAAATATGTGCATGACCAATCAAATCCAAGAAACTCATCTTGAAAGTTTACTTCCTGGGCCTATTTCCAGTATCAATTACTCAATCAATTAGGGTACTGCAATGAAAGACTTTGCATATTCAAGTTGGGTGATTTTAATAATGAGGCCATTCACAAAATTATAGATAGATATAGGGAGACAAACAAACAAAAATCAATAGCATAGCCACCCCAAAACCAGAAAGAGCAGATGCCATTACTCTTCCTGTGCTTGAGAAGAGGGAAAATAAGGGAGAATCAGAATCTGGACAATGAGAGTTTTCTGTTAAAAATTTCCTGACGAGAACTGTGACTTCTGGTTGAGGAAGGTAGCCAAGTCACTGAGGCTCCCCAGAAAGGAAATGTAAGGAATGAACACTTCTGCTTTGCTTCGTATTGGCTGAAGCAGAAATTACATAATAAAGAAGCCCATTGATTCAAATCAAATTCCCAGGCCACACAAAATAATAAAGCAGGATGAAAAGTTATATGAAGGGGTTCACAGATGATCCATACAATCTTCTATTCCCATGGGAGAGAGCTTTCATCACACTTTCCAGTAGAACTTCAAAATTGCTATACCAGACTCCACTTCTTCCCTTTACACAAAGGGGAAATGCATCCCTGTTTTCCCATTATTTTCTGCTTCACTGTTGTATATTAAGCATTACTGAAGGTGGGGACGAATAATTTGCTTTAATTCTTAGGTTGTCAAAGTACAAAAAGCCACATGTAGAGTAATGGAAAGGACAGAATATCACCAAGAATTCTTGACTGCTTACTGAATATGACTTTACGTTGTCTCCTTTGGGAACAGAATGAGAGGGTTCTACCTTTGAGAATAAGAGTGATATGGGTTTCACTTTGTTTTAATTTTTATTATTAATAATGATATTGGTATATTAACTTAGGTTTTTGAAGAGTTTCTAAGATCAGGCTTCTAATTTAAACTAGCAATTCTTATAGTTAGTTCTTAGTATACAATAAAGTGACTTCAAATAAGAGAAAGAACATAATTTAGTCAGTGGTTTTGTGAGAACTGCAAAGTACTTTGAAAAAAAAAACCGAAAACAATCTATACTTGACAATATAATAAAATATATGTGCAGAAAGATTTAAAAGTTACACATTTAAACAAATTTACAGAAAACCTAGAAGAAAATGGATATTGTACCTGTATGGCGATAATAGGTATAAATAAATATATTTTTTCTATAAAAATTGAAAGCAAAAGTCTATCTGTAAAATAGTTGACTACAATATGACCCACATAGATATAATTATATTTTAAAAGAATGTGTTTAAATATATGTAATAGATAAACTACAAAAGAATATGACAAAATTTTAACATAGGTGGGAATGCAAATTTTACGCTAATTCATGACAACTGATATTTACTCTTACAAAGACAAACAAAAAGAGTATATACTTGCCAATTCCCTGTAACCAACAAATCTTTTTTTCATAATAACCTCTCACTATTGGTAAGATTACAGGAAGTTTGCAGTTAATATAATGCTAGATGCAATGTAAATTACTATTTTATCCCTTTGATCAACTAGTGTGTCAAAGTGACTCAAAAGTCACAAAAATGCTAATTTTCTCCCAACCTCAGAGAGGTAAGAATTTATGGTAGCAAAATAATTTACCACAGGAAAAAATATTTGCAAGACAGTTCATCATTCTCTGTTAGAATAATATTGAAAATAATCTAAAGGCAGGACAAGAAAATGATGCTTATTACCATAAGGCATCACTACATTTAAATATCTTTTTATTCAAAATATAATTATGAAGATTATATGTGCAACATGGAATATGCTATTATATAACAATAGCAACAATTGTTTATATAATATTGATTAACTATACTATAAAATTGAGCAATGAATTTTGAGCTGAATGAAAACAGAAGCATCCAGGGTTGATTGAAAAAAATTGATTATATTTTTTTTTATTTGAGATATTTTACAAGAAGAAAATGTTCCTTAGTTCTCTTTTCTGTACTAGTTCCCTACTTCAACAATCCACGGGTTTTCACAGGAACTGAACAATGTGAAAAATGCACAAAGAATAGCATGTTAGGGAAGGAGAAAAAATATTGCACATTGAAGTTATGTGGATAAATGCACCACATTTCTCTAGTACTTTCCCTCTTTTGTGTATTTACCTGTAATGTTCTATATACAGACTCTTTTGTAAATCCTACCTTCTGAAATGTAGCCATGTTCTCCATTTAATTTGCAGCTCTTTGTAGAAAAAGGATCTGCCAACAATAAAGACTGCAGCCTAAACAGAGGAGAAATAAATCAATTTTAGCTATATTTTCAAAAGCAGCAGGTACAATCTTTTATAAATTACTATGATCCAAGGCAGTAAACCATGTAATAACAGAAACAACTAGCAATTTTGGTCAGGGAATATCTTTTAAAACACAAAGCTGTGTGAACTCAGTATTTTTATTTGATGGCCAATGAAAGTTCTATTTCTTCCACTTATTGTTGTTGTTTCTTCATTATTGATTGTTTCAGAGGTATCATGCCAGTTAGTGTTCTATGTATTTGGGTTGTTATTCTTTCATAAATGTATCTTTCATAAACTCAGCATATGTTGTGACAGCTATGTGTTACTCATTTTAACGAACATATATTATTTTGAACTTTAGTGGTCATGTTAGTTAAAAACACACTTCATACTGCTTAGTGATTTGGGATAATTATTAAAATCCTCTTTTCATAATTAACAAAATGCAGACATTCCCGACATCTACAAGAGAAACTTTGTTAACTTTTCTTTTTCCTACTTAAGTTGAAAAATAGGCTCATCTGAGGTCCCATAATACCACTCTTATAAGGGAGAGGGATTTCTTAATATTTCTATTTTATTGACCCTATTTTGCAGGATGCTCAATACTCTTGTCATTAAGGGAAAATGTCATATTCATTTAACTACGAAGAGTGAACATATTACAAGGTAGTTTCTGCCAATATCTTTAGGGTTTGATTCAATTCAGTCTTATGAGGCAGTCATGGGGAAAGGCCACATCAGCCCTACTAGAAAAAGATTAAAGAGTTTACTTCATTCTATCAGTCAGACAATTAGTACAGTCCATATGTTCACAAATATCTTACAAAAGACCTGATACATTTTCTAATGCTCCCTCATTGAAGAAAAAGTTATTAATGTTAGGCCTTCTTTTTATACAAATACTTCAATTACATTAAGTTTTGATCAGTCCTGACCATTTTGTTATATTTTATTTGCAACACCCATTTGCAATTTCCTGTGAATAGTTAAGTTGGAGCAGAGCACTGATAAATTAATAGCAATTATACTGCAAATTTATGCAATACTTCACAATTTTCAAAGCACTTGAACAAATCTATATCATTAGAAAATTACAACATATCTGTTAACCCATTTCCCAGACAAATAAGTTGTATTTGCCTAACATAATATATTATTACTAATGACAAGCAGAGCCATAGTTGTAATGCTACTCTTCTGTTTCAACACAGGTAATATGTCTGAGATATATACAGCCTGCTAGAGATGCTAGAATAGAGGAAATGGTGAGATAATTTTTAATAGAAACCAGAGCTTGAATAAAGCAACTATAGTTAAAAGCAATATTTGTGATTTGTAACAGTTAGTGATAATGAGAGCACCAAGTGTCTGAGGTTAAATAAGTACTTTTTTAGTAAGTCTTTTGTTGGTTACTGTCAGACACAAATTCATGAACAGGTCACCCCCTCCTTTAATCACACTCATAACTCCCTATATTTGCCTCACTGCAATTGTCCTTTTAAAAATCTATTTGCATAGGTATTTGATTAAAGTTTTACTAACCAAACAGATTTCAAACTTGAGGGCAAAGATAATCACTGTTTTACTGACCATTTTATTCCTAGCACATGATATATTTTATGAATGTTAGGTGAACATCAAAACTTATGTTGAATGAATTAATCAATAAGCAATAAATAAATGTTATGAGACTGCTATTATTCTCATTTTATTTTTTATTTCTATTAATAGAAATATACTCTAATCTATAAGAACAACCAAAGAAACTGAAGTGTTCCTAGAATACACAGTGTTATGAAAACTGCAGAGACCAGCATACCAACAATACTTCCTAAGTGATTCTATAAATTACAGAGCTAATAATAATTCTCATTTTAAGTCCAAATTCTATTTCAAATTTACTTAGCTGTAAATAACTTAACTGGAGGCTTTTTCTCCTGTTTACCTATGTCTGCTTTCCATAATCCTATTCTCTTCTCATCAATCACTTTCAAGTATTCTGTGCATCTTTAACTTAATTATTTACTTAAAGGATGAATATTAAGTACTTGATACAATGTGCTGGTTACTCTGCTAAAAATTGGATGTACAATTTGTTTTGATTTTGTATCTCAAAGTGAACCCCTATATCTGACAATCTGTATTATTATTATTATTATATTATTATTAGTGCTGCTTTAACTAATTACCACAAATTTAGTAGACTAAAACAACACAAATTTATTGCCTTAACAGTTGTTTAGATCAAAAGTCCTACATTAATGTCACTGGGTTAAAATCAAGATTTCATCAGCGTTCCATTTCTTTCTGAAGGTTTTTGAGGATAAATCACACCTTTTTCCAGCTTCTAAAAACTATCATCATTCCTTGACTCCACCTTCAAAGACAGCAAAAGAACAAATTTTTCTCATGTCACATCTCTTTGATCTATACTTCTGCCATTTTCTTTTCCTCTTAAGGACTCATGTGATTATACTGAGCCCATTCTAATAATCTAGGATACTATCCTCTTAATGTCCTTAATTTTAATCACAACTACATATTATCTTTCACCATATAAGGTAACATATTCACAGTTCCAGGGATTAGGAAGTAGACATCTTTGAGGGGACATTATTCTGCCCATCAAACAACCCATCCTTGATTGTCAGCGGTAATCTGCCAGGCATTAGGTATCTGAAAGATTATTTTTTTTCCTTTCAAAGGCAACCACATCTGCATCACAAATCGTGATAGTAGAATCAGTTGGGTTTCTGTTAAAATTCCAACTACCTGTACCATAATCCTGTTTATTGAATCAGTTTCTGAAGGTTGTGTCTCAAGGGATGGAAAATTTACCAGATTCACCAAGTTCAGTAACAGAAGTTCTTGAAATCTGAGTCCTGAGAATCGAATATATTATTTTCTATGTGTTCACTATGAGTTCATATTTAACTCTTCCCCCCGAAGGTAACCGTCAGTTTTCTTCACTTTCACTGAGGTTTTGCCCTTGGCCTTTGTTCCTCTTACTGTTTACATTCCAAACTCTTTGTTGATGATTTTATCTTCATTGAGATATTTACTTCTATGTCTAATTTAAGAGTTTTTATCATCAATTCATGTTGAATTTTGTCAATTTTTTTTCTGTATAGAGATGTTCATATTATTCTTTTCTTTTATTCCATTAATGTGATATATCACATTGATTGATTTGCAAATGTTGAACTATGCTTGAAAACTCCAGGATAAATCCTACTGGATCATAACCAATAATCCTTTTAATGTGCAGCTGAATTAGATCTGGAACTATTTTATTGAAAACTTTTGTATCTATACTCATCAGGGTTATTGGCCAGTAGTTTTCTTTCCTAGCAATGTCTTTTTGTGGTTTCAGTATCAGGATAATGTTGGTCTCGAAAAATGAGTTTGGAAGCGGCCCTTCCTCTTTAATTTTTTGGAAGAGTTGAGAAGAATTGGTGCTAATTCTTCCTTAAATGTTTGGTACAATTCTCCAGTGAAGCCATCTATATGGTAATAGGCTTTTCTTAGTTGGGAGATTGTTGATTATTGATTCAATATCCTTATTAGTAATTGGTCTATTCAAATTTTCTATTTCTTCCTGATTCAGTCTTGGTAAATTTAATATTGTTAAATTTAATGTAAGAATTTTTCCATTTCTTCTACATTGTCAAGTATGTTGGTGTATAGTTGTTCAGAGTAGCCTCTTATGATGCTTTGAACTTCTGTAATACAAATTATATCTCCTTTTTCACTTATAATTTTGTTAATTTGGGTCCTTTCCCTTTTTCCTTCCATAGTCTAGCTAGGGGTTTGTCAATTTGTTTATATTTTCAAAGAACCAACTCTTAGTTTGGTTAATCATTTACATTATTTTTCTGTTCTCTATTTCAGTTATTTCTGCTCTAATCTTTATTATTTCCTTTCTTCTGCTAACTTTGGGATCAGTTTGTTCTTTTTTTTCCTAGTTCCTTAAGGGTTTGGGATCTATCTTGCCTCTCAATGTAGGTGTTTATTGCTATGACCTTCCCTCTTGAACTGCTTTTGCCGCATCCTGTAAGCTCTGGTATATTGTGTTTCCATTTTCATTTGTTTCAAGAAACTTTCTTATTTTTCCTTTAATTTCTTCTTTGATCCGTTGATTGTTTGGGGAGTGTTGCTTCACTTCCACGTGTTCATGAATTTTCCAGTTTTCCTCTTGTTGATTTCCAGTTTTATGCCATTGTGGTCAGAGATGATACCTGGTATGATTTCAATTTTCTTAAATTTGCTAAGACTTGTTTTGTGGCCTAACATATGTCCTATCCTAAAAATATTCCACGTGAACTTGTGAAGAATGTGTATCCTGCTGTTGGATGAAATGTTCGGGATATGTCTGTTCAGTATCTTTGATCTAAAGTGTTATTCAAATCTCCTGTTTCCTTTTTGATGCTCTGTCTGGATGATCTATCCATTGTTCACAGTGGGGTATAAAGGTCCCCAACTATTATCGTATTACTGTTGATTTCTTCTTTCAGCTCTGTTAGTTTTTGCTTTATATATTTAGGTGCTCCAGTGTTGGTTGCATAAATATAATTGTTATATCTTCTTGATGTATTAACCCCTTTATCACTATATAATGACCTTGTCTCTTTTACCGTTTTTAGTTTAAAGTCTATTTTGTCTGATATAAGTACACCTAACATGCTTTTTTATCCTCAGTCAGTGTGTGTCTTTAAGGCCAAAGAGAGTCTCTTATAGACAACATACTCTTGGATCTTGTTTTTTAACCCATTCAGCCATTCCATGTTTTTCAATTGGAGAATTTAATCTGTTTATATTTAAAGTAATTATTGATAGTTAAGAACTTACTACTGTCATTTTATTAATTGTTTTCTGGTTGTTTTGTAGATCTGTTGATCCTTGTTTCTTATCCTGCTGTCTTTTTTTTGTATTTTGATGTCTTTTGATATCAGTATGCTTTGACTTCTTTATCATGTTTTTTAATGTAATTACCATAGGATTTTCCTTCATGGTTACCATGAGACTTACATAAAACAGTTTAAAATTATAACACCCATTTTAAAACAGATAACTTAACTTCAATAGAATTTGCAAACTTTATATTTTTACTTCCCCTCCTTCTCACATTTTAGGTTATTGTTACTACAATTTGCACATTTTTTTAAATTGTGTAACTAAAAGAGATTATTGTAGCTATGGTTATTTTTGCTACATTTTTTTTTACCTTTTAAGCTAGAGTTGTAAGTGAATTATGTAACACGATTTCCATATTGCAGAATCTAACTATTACTATATTTATCATTACCAGTAAGATTTATGCTACCTTTTCAGCTACCTTTTTATATTCTTATGATGTTAATTAACATCCTTTTACTTCCACTTAAAGAACTACTTTTAGCATTTCCTGTAA
Organism: Eschrichtius robustus; assembly: GCF_028021215.1. Classification (NCBI taxonomy): domain Eukaryota; kingdom Metazoa; phylum Chordata; class Mammalia; order Artiodactyla; family Eschrichtiidae; genus Eschrichtius; species Eschrichtius robustus. The sequence goes on along the minus strand of NC_090827.1, from coordinate 69,301,123 downwards.
GATAGGTCTAGTGTTAATGATCTCCCTCAGCTTTTGTTTGTTCAGGAAAGACTTTATCCCTCCTTTGTTTATGCAGGATAGATTTGCCATTAGAATTCTTTATTGAAAGTTTTTTTTTTTTCAAAATTTTCAATATGCCATCTCATTCTCACCTGCCATTAAAAGTTTCTATTGAGAAATCCACCTAAAATCTTATGAGGGTTACCTTATATGTACCTTCTCTCTCTTCTCTTGCTGCTCTTAAAATTCTTTGTCTTTGACTTTTGACAATTTAATTATAATGTGTCACAATCCAGCCCTTTTTCAGTTTCAACCTATCTGAGGCCCTTTGGACCTCATGGATCTGGATTTCCATTTCTCTCCCCAAGTTTGGGATGTTATAGCCATTACTGCTTTAAATACACTTCTTTGTCCCTTTCTCTTTCTCTTCTCCATCTAGAATTCCCATAATGCAAATGTTGTTTCTTTTAATTGTGTCTCATAATTCCCATAGGCTTTCTTCCCTCTTTTTCACTCCTTTTTCTTTTTGTTCTTCTGACTGGGTAATTTATTATTTTTAATTAAAAAAATTTAATTTGTTGTTGAAGTATAGGTAGCATACAATATTATCTTCAAGTATACAACATAGTAGTTCAACATTTACATACATTACAAAATAATCACCACAATATGGCTAGTAACCATCAGTCACTGTACAAAGTTATTACAATATGGTTGACTATATTACCTATTCTGTACATCTGCAAGAGATATTTTTTATGACTAGAAGTTTGTATCTTTTAATCCTTGTTACCTACTTTGTCCATTCCCCAAGCTCTCTCCCCTCTGGCAACAACTTGTTCTCTGTATCTATGAGTCTGTTTCTGCTTTGTTTTTTTTTTTTTCATTCATTTGTCTCACACTTTAGATTTTGCACCTAAGTGAAATCAAATAGTATTTGTCTTTGTCTGACCTACTTGACTTAGCATACTACACTCTAGATCCATCCACGTTTTTGCAAATTGCAGAATTTCAATCTTTTTATGGCTAATATTCCATTTTATATAAATACCACAACTTCTTTATCCATACATTTATTGATGGACACTTATGTTGCTTTCATATCTTGGCTATTGTAAATAATGCTATAATGAGCATTGCGGTGCATATACCTCTTCGAATTAACGTTTTTGTTTTCTTTGAATAGATACTCAGAAGTGGAACTGCTGGATCATATGTTAGCTCTATTTTTAGTTTTTTGAGGAATCTCCATGCTGTTTTCCATAATGGCTTCACCAATTTACATACCCACCAAAACTATACAAGCGTTTCTCTTCACAACCTTGCCAACACTTGTTATTTGTTGTCTTTTTTATATTAGCCATCCTGACAGGTGTGAGGTGATATTTTATTGTGGTTTTGATTTGCATTTCCCAATAATTAGTGATGTTGAGCATTTTTACATGTGCCTGGTGGCCACCTCTATGTCTTCTTCAGAAAAATGTCTATACAGATCCTTGGCCCATTTTTTAATCAGATTGCTTATTTTTTTTATATTGAGTTGTATGAGTTCTTTATACATTTTGGATATTAACCCTTTATTAGATATATTGCTTGCAAGTATCTTTTCCCATTCAGTAGGTTGCCCTCTCATTTTGTTGATGGTTTCCTGCAGTGTGTAAAACCTTTTTAGTTTGTTTAGTTTTGCTTTTGTTGCCCTTGCCTGAGGATACATATCCAAAAGAATATTGCTAAGACTGATGTCAGAGACTCAACTGTCTATGTTTTCTTCTAGGAGTTTTATGGGTTCGGGTCTCACATTTAAATCTTTAATTCATTTTATTTTGTATATAGTGTAAGAAAGGAATCCAGTTTCACTCTTATGCATAGAGCTGTCCAGTTTTCCCAACAACATTTATTGAAGAGGCTATCTTTTCCCCATTGTATATTCTTACCTCCTCTGTCATAGGCTAATTGACAGTATAAGCATGGGTTTATTTGTGTGTATTCTATTCTTTTCCATTTATCAATGCATTTGTTTTTGTGCCAGTACCATACTGTTTTGATTACTGTAGTCTTGTAGTAGTTTGAAATCAGGGAGGATGATACCTCCAGCTTTGTTCTTTCGCGGGATTGCTTTGGATATTTGGGGTCTTTTGTTGTTCCATGCAAATTTTAGCATTGTTTCTTCTAGTTCCGTGAAAAAAATTCCATGCATATATAAAATCTGTAGATTGCTTTGGGTAGTATGTATTGGGTTGGCCAAAATATTCATTTTTTTTTTTCAATACAATGGCTTTAGTAACACTTAGTTACCTTTAACTTCATTCAAAATAATTTTGTTAGATTGTATTGTGACAGCTGTCATATCAGCAGGCGTTTTTAAAAAAAATTACCAAAATTGATGAATTTTTGTGTAGTCATTTTAATACTGAAGATGGAAGAAAAAAGCAACATTTTTGGCATATTATGCTTTATTATTTCAAAAAAGGTAAAAATGCAACTGGAAAACAAACAAACAAAAGATTTGTGCAGTATATGGAGAAGGTGCAGTGACTGACTGAACGTGTCAAAAGTGGTTTGCAAAGTTTTGTGCTGGAGATTTCTTGCTGGACAATGCTCCACAGTTGGGTAGACCAGTTGAAGTTGACAGTGATCAAATCAAGACATTAATTGAGAACAATCAACATTATACCACTCAGGAAATAGCCGACATACTCAAAATATCCAAATCAAGTGATGAAAATCGTTTGCACCAGCTTGGTAATGTGAATTGCTTTGATGTTTGGGTTCCACATAAGTTATGCGAAAAAAACTTTCTTGACCGTATTTCTGCATACAATTCTCTACTTAAATGTAATGAAAATGTTCCATTTTTAAAACAAATCGTGACGGATGATGAAAAGTCGATACTGTACAATAATGTGGAATGGAAGAGATCATGGGGCAAGCAAAATGAACCACCACCAACCATACCATAGGCCGGTCTTCATCCAAAGAATTGTGATGTTGTGTATATGGTGGGATTGGAAGGGAGTCCTCTATTATGAGCTCCTTCCAGAAAACCAAACAATTAATTCCAACAAGTACGGCTCCCAATTAGACCAACTGAAAGCAGCACTCAACGAAAAGCATCCAGAATTAATCAACAGAAAATGCATAATCTTCCATCAGGATAAAGCAAGACTGCATGTTTCTTTGGTGACCAGGCAAAAACTGTTATAGCTTGGCTGGGAAGTTCTGATTCATCTGCTGTATTCAAGAGACATTGCACCTTCGGATTTCCATTTATTTCATTCTTTACAAAATTCTCTTAATGGAAAAAATTTCAGTTCCCTGGAAGACTGTAAAAGGCACCTGGAAGAGTTCTTTGCTCAAAAAGATAAAAAGTTTTGGGAAGATGGAACTATGAAGTTGCTTGAAAAATGGCAGAAGGTAGTGGAACAAAACGGTGAATATGTTGCTCAATAAAGTTCTTGGTGAAAATGAAAATTGTGTCTTTTATTTTTACTTAAAAACCGAAGGAACTTTTTGGCCAACCCAATATATTTGAACAACATTAGGGACTTCCCTGGTGGTCCAGTGGTAAAAAATCCACCTTCCAATGCAGAGGATGCAAGTTCGAGCCCTGGTCAGGGAACTAAGATCCCACATGCCATGGGGCAACTAAGCCCGCATGCCACAACTACTGAGCTTGCAAGCCTCAACTAGAGAGACTGCATGCTGCAAACTACAGAGCCCATGCACCTTGGAACCTGCGCGCCACAACTAGAGAAGAGAAAACCCACTGCCACAACTTGAGAGAAGCCCGCGCGCTGCAACAATAGATCCCCAAGCTTCAATGAAGATCCCACATGCTTCAACTAAGACCCAACACAGCCAAAAAATAAAATAAATAAATAATAAATTTTAAAACGAACAATTTAAAGAAAAAAACAATATTAACTCTTCCAATCCATGAGCATGATATACCTTTCCATTTGTATCATCTTCAATTTATTTCATCAATGTCTTATAATTTTCAGCACATAGTTCTTTCATCTCCTTGGTTAAATTTTTCCTATGTATTTTATTATTTTTGATTCAATTATAAATGAGATTGTTTTCTTAATTTCTTTCTGATAGCTAGTTATTACTGTATAGAACTGCAACAGATTTCTGTATATTAATTTTTGTACCCTGAAATTTTACTAAATTCATCTGTTAGTTCTAATAGTTTTTTTGTGGAATCTTTTGGGTTTTCTCTATATAAAACCATATGATGTATCACACTGATTGATTTGCATATGTTGAAATATCCTTGAAATCTCCAGGATAAATCCCACTGGATCATAATGAATAATCCTTTTAATGTGCTGCTGAATTAGGTCTGAACTATTTTATTGAAAACTTTTTTATCTATACTCATCAGGGATATTGGCCAGTAGTTTTCTTTCTTAGTAGTGTCTTTTTGTGATTTCAGTATCAGGATAATGCTGGCCTCTCGAAATTATGCAAATAGTGACAGTTTACTTCTTCCTCTCCAATTTGGACTCTTTTATTTATTTTTCTTGTTTCATTGCTGTGGTTAAGACTTCCAATACTATGCTAAATACAAGTGGTGAGAGTGGGCATCCTTGTCTTGTTCCTAATCTTAGAGAAAAAGTTTTTCTCCATTTAGTATAATTTTAGCTGTGGGTTTCTCATATATGGTCTTTATTATGTTGAGGCATATTCCCTTTATACTCACTTTGTTGAAAGTTTTTATCACAATGGATGTTAGATTTTATCAAACGCTTTTTCCACGTCTACTAAGATGATCATATGATTTTTATCTTTGTCATGTTAATGTGGTGCATCACATTGACTGATTTGCAGATTTGAACCATCCTCACATCCCAGGGATAAATCCCACTTGATTATGATATATGATTCTTTCAGTGTTTTGTTGAACTTGGTTTGCTAGTATTTTGTTGAGGGTTTTTGCATCTACGTTCATCAGGAAAATTAGCCTGTACTTTTCCTTTTTTTGTAGTGTCCTTGTGTCTTTGTTTGGTATCTATATCTATATCAAATAATGCTGCCCTCATGAGCAAATTTGAAAATGAGCCTTTCTCTTCAATTTTTTATAATAGTTTGAGGATGATTGGTATTAACTCTTCCTTAAATATTTGGTAAAATTCGCTTGTGAAGCCATCTGGTCCTGGACTTTGTTTGTTGGAAGCTTTTTGATTACTGAATAAATTTCACTACTAGTAATCATTTACTTCAGATTTTCTATTTCTTCCTGATTCAGTCTTGGAAGATTTTATGTTTCTAAGAATGTATTTCTTCCTTCTAGGTTGTCTAATTTATTGATGTATAACTGTTCTCAGTAATCTATTATGATCCTTTGTATTCTGTGGTGTAGGCTGTAACTGCTCCACTTTCATATCTGACTTTATTTGGGCCCTCTTTTTTTCTTGATAAGTCCAGCTAAGGTTTATTGATTTTATCTTTTCAAAGAGTTAATTGTTAGTTTCATCGATCCTTTCTATTTTTTTAGGTCTCTATTTTATTTATTTCCACTCTGATCATTGTTTTTTCTTTCCCTCTACTAACTTAGGCTTTGTTTGCTCTTCTTTTTCTAGTTCTTTTAGGTACATGGTTAGACTGTTTATTTGAGATATTTCTTGTTTCCTGAAGTAGGCTTGTATCAATATAAACTTCTCTATTAGAACTGCTTTTGCTTTACCCCATGGATTTTGGTACATTGTGTTTCCATTTTCATTTGTCTCAAGGAATTCTTTTCTTCCTCTTTGATTTCTTCATTGACCCATTGGTTGTTTAGTAGCATATTGTATAGCCTCCAAATTTTGTGCCTTTTCCAGTTTTCTTCTGGTAATTGACTCCTAGTTCTATACTGTTGTAGTCAGCAAAGATGCTTGATATGAATTTCAATTGTGTAAAATTATTGCGACTTGTTTTGTGATCTACCATGTGATCTCTCTTGGTGAACGTTCCATGTGCATTTGAAAAAAGTGTGTATCCTGCTGTTTTGAGATGGAATGTCCCATATATATCTGTTAATTAATCCTGCCTAATGTGTCATTTAAGGCCAATGTTTCCTTATTGATTTTCTGTCTGGATGGCCTATCATTGATATAAGTTGGGTGTTAAATCCCCCTATTCTTATTGTGTTCCCATCTATTTTTCCCTTTATGTATGTTAGCATTTGCTTTATTTATTTAGTGCCTTTGATGTTGTGCATATACATATTTACACATATTATATTATTTTGTTTGATTTATCCTTTTATCATATATGTATATATGGTATTTTTTATACATTCAGCCATGCCTGAATGTATAAAAGGCATATACTCTATGCCTTTTGATTGGAACATTTAGTCCATTTACAATTGTAATACTTATTGATAGGTTATGTACTAATTACCATTTCCTTAATTGTGTTCTGGTGGTTTTAAAGTTATCTGTTCCTTTTTCTCTTGCTCTCTTCCCTTGTAATTTGATGACTATCTTTAGTCTTATGTTTGGATTCCTTTATCTTTTTTGTGTGTTTATCTATTATAGGTTTTTGGTTACCATGAGGTAGGTGTGTGTGTGTGTGTGTGTGTGTGTGTGTGTGTGTGTATTTATTTATTTATAGCTGTCTATTTTAAGTCAATAACCTCTAAATTTCAAATGATTCTAAAAGCCCTAAATTTTTACTCCCCCAATGTTTTATGTTTTAATGTCATATTTTACATTTTTAAATTTTGTGTATACCTTAACTATTTACTGTAGATATTGATGATTTTACTACTTTGACCTTTTAACCTTCCTACTAGCTTTTTAAGTGGTTGATACACTACCTTTACTATATGTTTGTCTTTACCAGTGAGATGTTTTCTTTCATAATTTTCTTACTTCTAGTTGTGCTCTATTATTTTCTGCATAGAGAAGCCCCTTTTATATTTCTTGTAAGGCTGGTTTAGTGGTGATGAACTACTTTAACTTTAGTTTATCTGTAAAATTCTTTATTTCTCCTTCAATTATCAATGATAACTTTGCCAGATATTCTTGGTTGAGGGTTTTTTTTGTTTTTTTTTCTTTTATCACTTTGAATATAGTTGACCTTTGAACAGCATGGGTTTGAATTGTGTGGGTCCACTAATATGCAGATATTTTTCAATAGTAAATACTACACTACTACATGTTCTGTATTTCATTGAATCCCTGGATACAGAGGAATCATGGATAGGGAGGCCCTACTATTAATTATATGGAGATTAATCCCCACTTGTTTCAAGGGTCAGCTATATATTGTGCCACTCCCTTATGTTCTGCAAAGTTTCTGCTGAAATATCAGCTGGGGGTCTTATGGGATTTCCCTTGTATGTAACTAGTTGCTTTTCTTTTGCTGCTTTTAAAATTCTCTCTTTATCTTTAATTTTTGACATATTAATTATAATGTGTCTTGGTGTGGCCTTCTTTGAGTTCATCTTGTTTGGGACTCTGTGTGCTTCATGAACTTAAATGTCTGTTTCCTTCTATTGTGGTAGGGCCAAATGCTGTGGGCATGCTGGTTGGCAGGCAGAATCCTGGCATGGCTGGCTGCAAGGCCTGGCTGCACACAGCTATTGTGGGTATGCTATTGGGTGGGGCAGGCACATGGCACTGATAGGTCAGAGGAAGGATTCCAAAATGGTGCCTGCCAGTACCAGTGTCATCACAATGTAACAGGATCATAAAAATGGCTGCTGTCAGTGTCTTAGTCCTTGGGAGTACCAGCTGCTTCCTGCTTCTTCAGGAGGCTCTCCAAGATCAACAAGTGGGTCTGACTCAAGCACCTTTCAAACTGTTGCCTCTGTCTTGAGACTTAGAGAGAGTAAGTTTTTGCTTGTGCCCTTTAAGAGTGGAGTCCTAGTTTCCTACAGCCCTCGTGCTCTCCAGAACATAGCCCTGTTGGTTTTCAAAGCCAGATGTTTTGGGGGCTCATCTTCCCAATGCAGGGCCCCTGGGTTGGAGAACCTAATATGGAGCTGAGACGCCTTGCTTCTCAAGGAGGACCTCTAGGGTTGCATGGTTCCCACTTGTAGGTCACTGCACCAGGGGTGTCGGTCATAACTAGACCCTATCTCTTCCCTTACTACCTATCTCATTGTGGTGCCTTTTTTATCTTTAGTTATGGAAAAATATTTTCTGCTACTTTTTAGGTTATTCTCAGAGATAGTTGCTCTTCAGTAGTTGTAATTTTGGGGTGCCCGTTGGAGGAGATAAGCTCAGTATCTTCCTACTCCACCATATTGATCCCAACCATTCTGACTAGATAATTTCTAATGTCCTGTCCTTCAGGTCCCTAATTCTTTCTTCTGCATGGTTGAGTCTACTTTTGAAACTCTCTATTGAATTCTTCAATTATCGTATTTTTCAACTCCAGGATTTCTGGGTTTGTTTGTTTGTTTTGTTTTTGATGACGGGTATTTCCTTGTCAAACTTCTCATTTTGGTCACACATTGTTTCCTAATTTCATCTGGTTGTCTGTCTGTTTTCTTGCAGTCCATTAAACTTCCTTAAGAGGATTATTCTCAATTTTTTGTCTGACAGTTCACAGATCTCCATTATTTTAGGGTCAGTTATTGCAGCTTTGTTAGTTTCCTTTGGTGGTATCATGTTTGCCCGTTTTTTATGGTCCTTGATTCCTTTCATTAGTATCTATGCAGTTGAGTCGTCAGGCTCCTTTTCCAGACTTTACATGTTTGTTTTGGCAGACTGTTCTACACCAGTCAGCACAGTTTGGGTTTCTGTATATGTCTACTGGTAATATCCTTGAGCATGTGCCAACTGCTATTATGCTCTGTTTTTGAGCAAGGAACGTTTGAGCTCTGAGGATGGGGATGGGTGGTTGTGCCTCTGGCTGAAAACATTTGGATAGAACTGATGGCTTGGTTCCCTACCCAAGGGAGGCTATAGAATGGGTTCTGCAGTTGTCCTGATTCTTTGATCAGGTTTACTGGATTAATGCAACTGGGTACTATATTCAGTTGTAGATGAGGCTATGAATTTGTTTCCCTGCCCTGGTAGGGCAGCAGGATGGGATCCAGAGACTGTACAGCTCATTGTTTGGAGATCCAAATCAGGCTAGAGGTGCACTGAATTTCCTGGTCAGGTGATGTCACTGATTTTGCTCTGCAGATGGGGGGCATGGGCTGTGCTCTCTGTTCAAGTTCCACTGTATATAGGGCTGTTGTATGAGCTATGCAGTTTCCCCTGTGCTCTTGTTAGGTTCTTTGGCTGGACAGGCTGAAAGCTGTATTCAACAAGGATTGGAATTTCAAATTAGATTCCTGCCCAGGTGCAGCAGGAGAAGCAGCTCTAAAGCTATAAAGCTCTTTGTTGTCTTAACTCAAGTGGACTTTCACCCCAAGTTCTCTGGCTAAATAGGGCCACTACTTTTGCTTTGAAAAGTATTGGCTCTGCTTGCCCTTCTCTAGGTTTGAGCACCACTGGGCTGAACACAGCTTCCAGGAGTTGTTACCAACCATTTTGTTTAGATGGAACTGGAAGACACTCTCTGCAGTAGGTGGGACTATGTCTCAGCTCCCTTGCATGGGCAGGAGAGAGAGGTGCCTCTCCAGAGTACTCTCAATTTCCCAAACAGTTCTTCTGGTTGGGAGGGGCCAGGAGGTGCTCTCAGCCTTGGCTATAAATTAATGCTCCTTACATGTGTATAGCATAGGAACGTTCCATGCTCAGTACCGGCTTTTCTCTGAGGGCAATCAGCTCTGTGTACCCATCTCTCAGCTGGAGCACCACTGGCCTGCACAATTTCCAGAAGTTGTTGCTAGCCCTCCTGGTCAAATGTGGCCAGAGGACACTCTTCACAGCAGGTGGAAATATGACTCCTCTCCTTGCCTGGGCATGGGCAAACTGGGCTCTAGAGCCAGCAAAAATCTTTGTTTGAGGATCCCAATCAGGCAGATCTGCACCCTGCAGAGTTCCCTGGTCAAAGTGTGTCCCCAACTTAGCTCTGCAGATGAGCAAAGCCACTGGCTGGGATTAGTACTTGGCCACTGCAGGTATGAACTCAGTCTGCCAAGATTCATGCACTGGTTGTTGCAAGCCCTTCCCCCATTCTCTCTCATAGGCCGATTCCAGTGGCTGAGAGTCACAGACTCCCCTGCAATCCCAGTGGTGCAAAATCAGAGTAGGGGCTCCCACAAAATAACCCCAGTGCTGGGGGTGGGGACTGGTTGCTTCCTCAGGGTCTCTTTACCCACTGGAGGGGCCAGAGTCAATGCATAGCCCCTTCTCTCACCCTTCTAATTCACTGTCTTGATCTCTGTGGGGCCCGAAGCGCTTTCATTTCACTCCTGTGTTCTAGGATTCTCTCAGTGGTGTCTTGTTTTTGAATAGTTGTTAGTTGTCCTTCTTGTGAGGGGGAGCAAAGTCAAGAACAACGTGTTTTGCCATCTTGGTAACATCACTCTGGAGAAATTTTTTTCCATATGAATTAATTTTTTAACTTAACTTTTTAACTTTTCTCTAAGTTAAAAATGCAGATATTAATCATACTGCCTTTTGTAGTAATTTAGAAACTTTAGTCCATAGCAAAAAAAAAAAAATGATAGCTTGTTTTTAAACAGTTCACTGAGCAAGAATGAACATATATTGCCTATGCATAGATGTCAACCTGTAAAAAGGGATTACAGAACTAGTTTGATTTATATAATGTAAAACAATACATGAGGGACATTGTATTACTTTTATTTCTGTGAACTTTGTGTCTCATTCAGTGATATATGGAACAAGTTGAATAGCACTGACTGATGTTTATAATGGGAGACATTTTCTCTGCTGGTTAAAAGGAAATGTAAATGAGATTATTTTATTTCTCTATCATAGGGAAAATAAGTACTTATTTTAAGCATTTGGTTTTAAAACTTATAGTTCATATTGTATTTTGAATACTCAAAATGTTAAATCCCTATGAATGGGACAAACACATTCTTGATAAGTAATTGACAATGAAATTAGGGGAATTCCCTGGTGGTCCAGTGGTTAGGACTCCACACTTCCACTGCAGGGGGCATGGGTTTGAGCCCTGGTTGGGGAACTGAAATCCCACAAGCCTCACAGCGTGGCCAAAGAAACAAAAAAACAAACAAAAACAAACAGACAAAAAAACCCAGTGAAATTAGAAATGAAGAAAGAAAAAAATATGAAATAATTTCAAAACAATATAAGGTATGTAGTGACTAGAAAATTTGTAATATCTTCACAAAAACAATTGAGAAATTTTCTTTATCATGACATCCAGAAAATATTAGAGAAATTTTTTTATCAGTAAATATACAGTCTTCTTCATAGATATTTTCTCAAACCTTTCATTAGGAAAAATTTTGTAAATTAAAAAAAAAATTTTTTTTTTAATTTATATATAAAAAAAATATAGAAAAATATAAAGAATTACAAAGTAAACCATAACCTCACTACTTAGATTCTTGCAGTAACTGTGCTACATAGTTCCTTTGTTACATGTCTATATATCTTATCAATCCTTTTATCCAACCCATAATGTATCTTAAATACTAATGCATTTCAAAGTTGTAGATATTAGTACACTCTACTCCTAAACATTTCAGGATTATTATTAACTGGAGATAAATTGTAATTAAGTAGAGTTCAGTATTTGTTTACAATGTTTTTGAGGTAAAATGCAAACATTATTCCTAAATGTATCGTTTAATGAGTCTTTAAAGTGCATACACCTGTGTAGTCCAGATCCCTATTAAGCTACAGAATTCCCATCACCCCACAAAGTTCCTTCATGTCTTTCCCTAGTCCATCTTTACCTCCACTCCCCAAAGACAAATTCTGCAACCTTATTTTTTTTTTATAATAGATTAATTCTGCCTGTTACATACCTTTTTATAAATATTATAGAGTACGCACTCTTTTGTGTAAGGCTCTTTTATTCAGCATAGTATTTTTGAAATTTGCCCATGTAGTTGTATGTCCCTTTTACTTCTGAGTATATTCCATTGATGAATATGCCATTTTTAAAAAGAAAAGCTTAATCTCTTGTGAATGGAAACCTGAGACATTTCCAAGTTTTATTTATTATAAATAAGCTGTTGTAAACATTCCTGTGCAATCTTTTAGGATACATGCTTTCATTTCTCTTGATTAAATATGTAATTGTGGAATTGTTGGATCATCTGGTAGATATATTTAAATTTTATAAGAAACTGCCAGAATTTTCCTATAATGATTGCGCTATTTTTTCTTCCACAACAATGTACGAGAGTCCCAATTCTCTGCTCACCTTTTTGGTGGACATGTAGTTTATCTTAATGTGGTTTTCATTTGCATATCTTTAACGGATAATGATGCTCAACAATTTTTTATGTGCTTATTGATCTTCTGTATACCATCCTTCTGTTGTCTCCAATGTCTTCCCACCTTTTTATAGGGTTGTTTATTGTCTTTGTATGAAGTTGTTGGCATATTTTACATATCCAGGATACAAGTCCTATGTCAGATATATGTTTTGCAATTTGTTCTAGCAGTCTGTGGTGTCTTTATTCATTTTCTTACTGACAAAAAATGGGACATATTTTTCTTTTATTTTTATAAACAAGTATTTAATTTTGATGAAGCCTAATATATCTTTTGGTAAATTTTATAGTCATTGTATACTGGTCTCGGTTTTAGAATTTTTGTCTACAACCCAGTTGCAACTATATCTTGTTATGTTTTCTTCCAAAAACTATAATTTTGGTTTTCACATGTTCATATTTAATTTTTGCGTATGATCTGCTGTTTTTATGGCATGTGCTTTTCTGTCCTCTGTCCTATCACCTTACCTAAAATTTAATATTTAAAGTGCATCTTTGTAGCTGTGCCTTGTTTTCTCATCAATTCTGGTGATCTCTGACTTTTCATATTTATTATAATTATCAATATGGTTGGGTTTAGGTGTGTCATTTTACTATTTTTGCTTTGTTCAATTTTATTTCGATCTTCTATGTCTACTTTTCTAACTTCTCTTTTATTATTTAATATTTTTCTAGACTCAGATTCCCAGTTATATACTGGCTTTTTTAACATCTTAATTAAGACATAGCTGACACATTAAAAGTACACAATTTGATAAGTTCTGACATAGGAATAGGCCCATATAACCATACCCACCATCCAGACAATAAACATATAAATCATTCCCCACATTTTTCTCTTTGTAAACTTTTTCTCTTATCCCCAAACTACCACTGATTTGCTTTTTTTGTTACTACAGATCTAGATTGTTGAAGAGAAGCACTTTGACATTTTAAGCTGGATAACGTCTTGTGCATTGCATGCTATTTTGAAGCACCTCTGGTCTCTACCTACTTTATGACTCTACCTGCACAGGACTGACCTTTTCAGTCCACCCACAATATGACTACCTGCACATTTCTTACCCAAAATAATCAATTACCTTGAAAAACTTTGATCATAAACAATAGATCAACACAGAAGGCAACCTGGGTAAGTCAAAGGTGAAGGAATAAGGAGAATCAAATAGATGTACATTCTTGGAACAATACCAGTTACTAAGATTCCTTTTTTATCTGTGAGAAATCCGTAATATAGATATCAAAACAATGATCAACAATGATGTGGGTTGATGCACATTTCAACCCAGATAGCCCAGACTGAGGCTGAGAAAAGTCAGGCAAATAGTCTTATGATACATACTTACTAAAAAGACTAGATTCAAGATCTCTAACTTCGCAACAGTGAACAGAGAAGATTTTGTGAATAAATCCAGCTGTTTGCGTGCATTTGACTTTGCATTTTACATTTAAGTAAAACAAATTACAACTTTTCAAAAAAAAGAATATTTTACAAAGTACAAGATGGTTTACACTTTTCTTTATTTAAACACCATAAATGTGCTACTGAATAAACTTTAATATAATTAGTGTTCTGTATATTTATTGATGTCTAACAAACCACCCCGTATTTAGGCACATAAAAACAACATTCCCTTATTTTTATCATCTATTATGCTTTTCAGAATTGACTAGGCTCAACTAATCAGTCATTGGTCAGTTACTCATTCAGAAAGTGATGGAGTCATCTAAAAAATTCCTCACTCACACGCCTGGTGCCTGGGTTAGGAAGAATCAAACATCTGGGAACAGCTGAGTCTCCTAGGGCAACTTACTCTACATGGGCGCCTTAGTCTGGCAGCCTCAGTGTAACTGAACTTCTTATATTGCGGCTGGAGAGTCCCAGAGATATGTTCCAAGAGAAACCATCAGAAACTACATGTTCTTTTCTAACCTATTCTCAGAAATCATGCAGCACCACTTTCACCACATTCTAATCACCGAGGCACTCACTCAAGGTATGTCTAGGTTCAAAGGAAGGCCACATCTACTCTACCTCTTCATGAGTGGAGTATCAAAGTATTTACAGATATGTTTAAACCCAAAGAACGTACAATGGGCTATGCTCTTCAAAATATAAACTATAAATTTATAAACCTATTTCTTTATTTAAAATGAAAACCTAAACTTATTTCAATCCTAGCCTTCATGAATTCACCATGACAACTGTGCTCTTCTAATTCTCCAATATATTTGATTGTCTATTTAGAGGATACTTAACAAGACTTCAATTCCTGAGATATTAAAGTAGCATCAAGACTGACTCCTTGTATTCTGGTGTGTAATTATGGAACCTTAGTTTACAGAATTGTTTCTACCATTTGTAAACAGTCATTTGCATACACAAGTAGATAATCTAATCGATTTCCACCACTTTCATTCCTGCACTATACATTCACTAGACAATAAAATTCACCATGATTTTGCACAAACTGCTTCATGAAAGTGCTACTGCGATATTACAATATCCTGTGTTGTTTTGATTTTTTTCACATTTCATATGATGGAAAATAATAATTATAAAGTCATTATCTTTTTCCAGAACAGTAGTTTGGAGGAACAGGTGCATGTCATCTCAGTCTCAGTCTGGAGCTCATTTCAATAAACTCAGACTGGCTGCATTTTTAAGATGGCACTATTAGTTGTCTCATTTGTTACAACCATTCTTTGCAGTTCTCACATCTGTCAAAGTCCATACAGATAGCCCCCTAGAGGAAGCAGATGTTACAAAGTTATAATTTAGATGTTTGTTTTGACTTTTAGACAAAATCTGGACAACAAATATCCTGCTCTGTTAAGCAGCATTATCAAATGAAAATTGTTGATGAATTTTTTTATTAGTTTGTCACTGCTTTTGAAATGATTATCTCAGTAATTAGTACTGGGGAAAACAATATTCTCAGAATGCTTAGCCCTTAAATAGGTAAGGAAAAAGGGAGGGAAGGAGGGATGGAGAAAGGGAGGGAGTAGGGGAGGGAGAGATGGAGGGAAATGATGGATAAATAGATATTAATAGATAAGATAAATTTAGATACATATTGATATATCTGAAAGCCAAGTGTGACTTTGTAATTATACTTGAAATTTTATGACAAATGCTAAATTTTACGATAAATGCTAACTGAATATCCAAAAATGTTTGATTTATCCAGAAAACATTACTCCAGGCATAACACTGTATTCAAAATAAATATATTACTGATTAGTGAAAAAAGAAGCTATGGATAGACTTTTGTGGAATGTAAAATTAGGTTTTTGGTATTGATTTTAGTTTGAATTTTATTTTGTTCATACATCTTGTGTAAGCATACACATATTGTTTCTGAAGAATTAATGGCAGATTAATTTAAGAGAGCCTATTAATTTTCATACTGTAACATTTTCATTTCAACGCTTATATATTAATTTACAAAGCACCCACACAAAATAAATGAACCAAATGTAATTTTCAGTTTGGTATCTTAGTAGATGCATTTTCTGCTTAATCCTTAGTAAATATGCTATCATGATGATGACGATGACGACAAAACCAAGAGAATATGAAACATGATAAATAAACAGAGATCAGGACATACTCTTCGGTACACAGAACTTTCTTCTAAAGCAATTTTGATGTATCAATTTTCAAAGGCAAATTTTTCCCTGTTTTAAAATTCCAAAATATAAATTTATTCTGCTTACATAATAGCCTATTATGAATTTAATGAAACTATTAAAGCTATGCCAAATTGTTTGTATATTCTTCTCTCTTTCCTGAGTATAAAAAATACTTAATTTTTTCCACTAAATTTGTAGACACTAGCATGATTTCTTTCTATAGTGACTGAAGTCTTCATTTGATATTACTTAATTATTTCAAACTAGGTTAAATGCTTTTTTACCAGATAAAAATGAGAAAGTTTCATCCACCTTATATTCACTTATAAAGTGAATATAAAACTTTATAGAATTATTTGCAATTGCATAAATTACCCAAAAGAATAAATATTTAAAAGTATTTCATATTTCTATGATACAAACTTAAACTAGATATTAATTCCCATGTATGTTATGCCCAACAACACCAAATTACTTTGGAAACTTGCTTTAAAGCAAGAATGATGCTCTAATAACAAAATTGCAGGATGCTGTCAATGTTTGTTCATGCTTTTCTTTGAGTGTCCCAAATAATTAATATGATTATGATACAATTATGATACATAAAATAGTGGCTTATATTAAGGTAATTCAAAATAAGATTCGAAAAATCTTTTATGTGAGAAAAGATCTAAAGCATTGTATTGAACCCACAATAAGAATACGAGAATGTAGTAAGAAAACAGTCTTCTTCTATTTGCCTAAATATATCGTGCCCAATATTTACAAGTCCCCAGACTGGATTAGTGCCTTTATAAGGAGATGAAGAAAACAAGGCTCTCTCTCTCCTCCAAATGAGGATACAATAAGAAGGCTCCCATCTGTACACCAGTAAGAGCCCTCACCAGGAACCCAACCATGTTGGCACACTCATCTCAGGCTTCCCAGCCTCCAGAATTGTGAGAAACAAATTTCTGTTGTTTAAGCCACCCAGTCTATGGTGTTTTGTTAATGCAGGCTGAACTAAGACATATTCCATATCCTATATCATGAAAGTAAAGAAAATTGGGGCAAATAGTGCACATAAATTTAAATACATTGGAATATGCTCTTATCTATACCATAGATCTTACATGTGTGGGAGTCAAAATAAATCATTTCTTAACATTGATTATTAATATAAATTTATTTTATTTCATCATAATCTATGTAATATCAGAAATTGATCGTAAAAGTATTAAATTACTAGAGAGAAAAAATATATAGGAATAAAATATAATTTATATAGAAAATGGTGAAAATTAAATATTAAGCCAAAATACAAAGAAAAAGCCAGTAATGGATATAAACTATATATATATATATATATATATATATATATATATATAAAATCACCTCTATGGATGAACTAGATTTATATAAAAAGGTAAAATGCAAAGTAAAATTTTAAAATCCTAAGTATATATTCTATTTTATCTTTCAAGAGGCATAAACCTATGTCTAATGAAGACATTTGAAAATGTTAAAAATATATAAGAAAAACTCCTCAAAAACCAGGTTTAGCTGTAGCACAGCTGTAGCAGTAGTATTTTATAAAGAGAGCACATGATTGATGTAATAGACTAAAGGGCCATTTTATATTGGTAATGTATACATGTCACATCAGACATCTATTTTTATGAGACAAAAAATATAACACTGAAATACATTACAACAAATATATTGCCAAATATTTCTGGGTTTTTTCTGTTTTCTTAAGTGAAATTTATTATACATAGGTCACTGAGGCTTGCCATATGTACTGTTACATTTGTCACAGTTTGTTGGATGAAGCATGAGTACCTGACCTAAAAGTCAGACTATGAGTATTTTGATGAAAATGATCACCTTATGTTCCATGACAAATGACTAAACCAATCACTTTCTTTCTAGAGACATGTGGACGTGCCAGCTAAAGGTAAATATTTCAGTTCTGCATTTGTACGCAGTGAGGGAAGAGCAATGACTACGGTAGTCTGTTTTTCAAGAAGAATAACATAATAGGGTAGCCTGCATTTATTCCTGTGTCTGAATAAGTCACTAGGCTCCAGGCAACTTGGTGTCACATATCGCAAGTGGTGATAAGAAAGGTAAATAAATAATGAATAACCATGTAGCAATTAAAAAGGATAGACCACAGAGCTTACATAAAATTGGGTATAAAATGTCTTCATATTTTTCCTCATTATATTCTATAATACAATATTTGGTAAAGATATGCCTTAGGTAATTGTTTGTATTCTAACCTGAAATACATTTATACCAATAAGCATAGGGAAAAAAAACATATCAAATAAAAAATTTCAAAGAAATACAAGTGACTTTTTGTTTATACAAACAAGTACACAGGCTGAATATTACTACATTGTAGTCAGTTACACATATGACTAAGTTATAATAAATACATGTGACTTATGTATTATATTTTCATGTATTCATTAACAGTGTATATGTCAGCAATCTGGAGGAGAAACCTACAACACAAGAGAAATATTTTAGGTAACAATTTGAAAATATAAAGACTGCATCCAATTTTTACATTATTTTTAAGAAAATAGGAAAATGAAAGAAAATGTTGTAGGTATAAAATATGACAATGTCAACCCTACCCAGAATTTCTGAGTAAAGTATATGACAGAATAACCACCTAAGTACCTCAGCAGGATGTCTGACTCATAATAGACACACATTACGTATTGCATCCCTCCCTTCGGATTTCAAGTTTTCATTTTCCTTATGTTTTTAGACATTCTAGGGGTAACAAACTGAAATTCCTTCAGAGAGCAGGCAAGCTATGTATGTGAGAAAAGTCAGATGGTTGCAAGAAGATACGGAGTGGTGAGGATTGTGATAAGTGGAATGCTTACATCACTGCTGCTTTACACTTACCATTGTATATGTATAACCTCATGAAAATTAGCAAATCTGTATTTTTACTTAAGCTCCCCCAATTTTTAATCTTGTTTCAACAAATTAATCTTACTTTCAACACTGTGAAGGACAAATAAATCTCATTTGTGGAAGAAAATCAGTTTGCAGCATCAGATTTTGGTAATGTAATAGGTTGATCATGGTTATCGTCATGTTCTATGATCTGCTTATATTACAAATATAGAAGGGAAGTTTTCGTGGTTATTATGCTAACTTAGGGCTGGCTGATTAAAGAATAATGCTTATTGACAATGAAGGACACAAGAATAGTCAATATTACATAATGGAAATTCAGGATAATATGATTCTATTATAAATACCTGTTACAATAGTGATAATATAATTGATTTTTTTGGTGTTTATTTTCCATACCTGCAAGTGAAGGAGTTTGACTAGAAGATATTTAAGACCCATTTCAATATTCAAGTTCTATGGTGAAAAATAAAGCATTGAAATTGCTTCTCAAACTCAAACCTTTATATTAGCAAAACAATTAGAACCAATTGATAGGGTTTCTAGCAGGGATAACTAAGAAACAAACTCCCTTAAGATCACAATTTATTACTTATTTTTGTATTTTTGCAATCAAATATTGGCCTCTTGAAAAGCTGATGTGTTCTATGCCTTTAAAAATATTTAACTTGATAAGCTTTAAAGTGAAATTTTGCATTGTGATGAAAAAATCTATATACAAATTTGTGGAGATTATATCTGTGTGCATCATTCTGAGTAAAGATAAGAGTGAAGTATGTAGGAAGAAAAAAATATTCTGTAGAGGACATTAATTTTTCTACTGAAATATTATCCATGTTCATCCCAGCTGACAGCATTGTACCATGCAAGGTAATTAATACATGAGTGAAAAAATAGAACTAAAAAAATTCTGCCTGATTTTTCCAAGTATTTTTTAAATAACAACACCCCACACAAATAAAAATATAAAAAAAATTCTTGCTCTTTGGCAAGTATCTTATAGTAAAGAAAAAAGTTGTATTTTTAAATTAAAATATAATGGTATTGCATGTCAATGGGAAACCGTCTATCCCTGAGCATGTATCTACCAAAGACGGCATAATGATTAATGATAGAAAATACTAGATGAATGGGCATCATAAAAGATGCCAAAACTTTGATTCTTTTACCACTTACATATTTTATCTTACATAGTCTCTTGATGTAGTTATACATTATTAATGCAGAAAACTGTTATTTCATTCATGAATAATTTAGGAAGCACCAAATGGAAGATGAAAAGTTGAGAAAGAAAAGATGCCATTTTCTCTGATCTAAGTTGTTCAGAACACAAAAACAAATGTTACTCTCAACAATGTATTCAACAGTTAGCTTTATAGGTTTTGATGCTAGTCTGTGATATAAAAAACTGAGAAAAGCTCTGGATTTACTGCTTAGGAGGGTTTATATCTTGTTTTTCCCCTCTGAATTTTTTTGTCATGTAAATTAACATCTATGACACAGTGAATAACATGCCACTCTGTATTAGGAATGGTTCCTATGGACAAGGTTATTTACATAAATCAGTATCATAATAGCTTAGTATATATTACCAAAGAGCTCTCTTAATTTTCCAGTTGTATTTTGGTAATGCGTGTTGCATGAAGATGCTATATGTGAGAATTCTCTGTTGACACGCTTTTTTTAGTGTACGATTAAGTCCTTTTTTTTTTTTTGCTTTCAATTGTTTTTATTTTTTTAACATCTTTATTGGAGTATAATTGCTTTACAATGGTGGGTTGGTTAGTTTCTGCTGTATAACAAAGTGAATCAGCTATATGTATACATATATCCCCATATACCCTCCCTGTTGTGTCTCCCTCCCACCCTCCCTATCCCACCTGTCTAGCTGGTCACAAAGCACCGAGCTGATCTCCCTGTGCTATGAGGCTGCTTCCCACTAACTATTTTACATTTGGTAGTGTATATATGTCCATGCCACTCTCTCACTTTGTCCCAGCTTACCCTTCCCCCTCCCTCTGTCCTCAAGTCCATTCTCTACATCTGTGTCTTTATTCCTGTCCTGCCCCTAGATTCTTCAAAATCATTGTTTTTCTTTTTTTAGATTCCATATATATGTGTTAGTATACGATATTTGTTTTTCTCTTTCTGACTTACTTCACTCTGTATGACAGACTCTAGGTCCATCCACCTCACAACAAATAACTCAGTTTCGTTCCTCTTTATAGCTGAGTAATATTCCACTGTATTTCTTGATGGCTGCAGCAGGAGCCTTAGCATTTCATGCCCGTTTCTGGTGTCTGTGATGATAGCAATGGCTCTCGCCTGTCTCTGAAGCTCATTTAGGCAGTGCTCTGAATCTCCTCTCCTCGTGCACCCTGAAACAATGGTCTCTTGCCTCTTAGGCAGGTCCAGACTCTTCCCGAACTCCCTCTCAGGTAGCTCTGAGGCACTAGCCCCCTTCAGGCTGTGTTCACGCAGCCAACCCCAGTCCTCTCCCTGGGATCTAACCTCCGAAGCCCGAGCCTCAGCTCCCAGCCCCCGCCTGCCCCGGCGGGTGAGCAGACAAGCCTCTCAGCTGGTGAGTGCTGGTCGGCACCAATCCTCTCTGTGGGAATCTCTCCGCTTTGCCCTCTGCACCCCTGTTACTGCGCTTTCTTCTGTGGCTCCCACGCTTCCCCCCCCCAACCTTACCCCCGTCTCCGCCAGTGAAGGGGCTTCATAGTGTTTGGAAAGTTTTCCTCCTTCACAGCTCCCTCCCCGAGGTGTAGGACCCATCCCTATGCTTTTGTCTCTGTTTTTTTCTTTTTTCTTTTACCCTGCCCAGGTACGTGGGGAGTTTCTTGCCTTTTGGGAAGTCTGAGGTCTTCTGCCAGCGGTGCTGTAGGTGTTCTGTAGGAGCTGTTCCAAATGTAGATGTATTTTTGATGTACTTGTGTTGAGGAAGGTGATCTCCATGTCTTACTCCTCCACCGTCTTGAAGGTCCTCCAACTATGATTATGTCTTAATGCATTTAATGTAGGGCTAATTAGTTAAGATTAATGTGTGGCTCAAAACAAAGAAGGGCACAAAAAATAATGCCTTCCTTTTTCATGTATCCCATTGAAAAGATGATCTGACTGATATGACTAAAAAAGGGTTTTATATTAAATTATTAATTATTTAATTAGTGTAACTTTAATGATATACTTCTTAAAAGCATCAAAGTATCATGAAACTTAAACTTCCAACTCTTGTAATAGTGGGCTAGTGCTTAAGACCAACCTCTCTGCTAAGGACATCAAAAATATGAATAAAATTAAATAAAATATTCATTAGAATATATACGTGAAATGTTAACAACATAGTAAGGGGTTGCAGGGCTAAAGTCTAGGAAAAGGAGAGACACCATAGATATATGTCTATTATGAAGCAGTTTTTTTATTGAGGGTATTTTTCAATTCTGAAAAAATCCATCTAGAAAATCGAGCTTCAGATTGTGTAGTAGTGAGAAGCAGGGAACAACATTAGAGTGCAGGGCCTTCTAACCTAAAGAGGAGAGTCTAATGTATTCCCATTTTAATCTGGGATCCCACATGGCTACACCTTCAGACTGAGGATGAAACAGAAGTAAAACTGTACTCTTGGGGACATTCCACCTGGTTCAATGCCACCTGGGCAATACAGGCTACCTCAGGCCTAAAATATGGACTAAGATTGTCCTTGTCTCTAGTGTTCCCTGACATTGGGGTGTCTGGTGCCAAAGTAAATAAAGTATATTTGCAGGAAATTAACATCATGCTATGTCTAAAATTGTTCATACAAATGAAGTTTTAAATTCTATATCTAGTACATTCTCAATGAAAACCAGTCACACAGGATTTAAACTGTCATGCCTGAGAAGCATAGAAACAATATATAATAGAAAACAATTCAGAAAGATGTGAGATTTTGGAATGATCAGATACTGATCCATTATATATTTTTTTAAAAAGATAAGTTTGAAAATATCTCTGGGAAAAAGAGATTATTAAGTCACATATTGAATTTGAAAAAGAAGCAGAGAACTTCTAGTACTAAAAAAATCCAGTAACAAAAATCAAATACTGTACTCAACTCCTGAGTTTGATAAAAGACTAGACACAACTGAGTAGAGAAAGTGAACTACTCTGAGGTCAGAATAAATTTTCCAGAGTCTTACCTGGAGTAATAATAAAGAGAGAAAATACAGAGGAGGGGGTAAAATACATGAAGTAAGAACATCTAAATATTTGTTTAATCTGAGATCCAGTAGGGAAAGAGAGAAAACAGAATAGCAGTATTTGAAGAGTTAATGGATAAGATTTTTTTTCAAAACAATGAAAAATACCAATCAGAAAATTCTACAATCCCAAAGAATTTTGAGGGAAATAAATAAAAAGAAATCCCTACTAGATACTTCATCATGAAACTGCAGAAACCAAAAATTCAGGAAATTTTAAGGACTGCCAGATAAAATGCAAAACCTCCTTTAAAGGAGTGAAAGACTTTAATTTCCTCAAAACCAAATTTTCTGCCTAAGATAAAGGAATCATCAATGCACCAGAAAATTGACTGTATTCCATTATTCTACAATTTACATTCAGAAAATAAAAGACATAGAGAAAACCATGGTCACTCTGTCCAATAAATCTCATAACTGTGATGAACTTGGGAAATTTCTAGGAAAAAATATAAATTACTAAACCTAAACCTAAACCAATACAATTACCAACCTATTTACCCTTTCCTTTTCCTTGCAGGTCTTCCTGTACTTCTATTCTTTTATCTAGGATCATTTTTCCCTCTGAAGAATGTGCTGTAATACTCTGTTTAGTAGCCCTTTTAATGTAAGAATTTCCAAGGATCAATTATTTCATGTTTGTTGTAAAAATTTCTACATTTAGCTTATATTTTTGAAGGATAATTTCATTGAATATAGCATTCCAGGTTGGCAATTGTTACTGTTGCTGTTTCTTCATTTAAAGATATACTAGTAATATCTCCTCATCCCATTTTTTGTTGTTGTTGAAAATATCGTCAGTTTTATTGTTGCTCCTTTGGAATAAATGTATGATTTACATTCACCCTTTAGCAAAATCAAATATTCATGACCTGTAGCCATTTTAGGCTTTTCAGTGCCTCCCATTAGGATTAGAATGAACTTTTCCACCCAGAGCTTTTTGTAAGCTACCAAAGATACCCTCTGACTCATAATTAGCCTTTGTGTGTTCCCAAATGGCCCTCATTATCCCTCTGCAGTGTATCAATTTCAACTTAGCAATAACCAGCAAACTTTGCTGTTACTCTAAGAACTGCTTCCTCAACCCCATCTTTTTTGAATCATCACCCCTCCAAGGGTGTTCCTCCTTATCAGTATCTTTTCTACTGAGATCAGCAACAGGGCTGTGCTCAACATACCATTCACCATGATATCATTTTCATGGCAGTGAGTGAGACAGTCCCAAGGCCCCATCATATCACCTGACATCTCAGATCAAACATGGTACCATATTTTTAGGTCCTCTGAGAAACAGACAACCAGATGGATTTAGTTGTACACAAGATTTACTTGTCAAATTCCTATAAAAGAAAAATGGAGAGTGGGGTGGAGCAAAGGTATGTATTGGGAACATTCAGAACACATTATAGGTCTGACATTAGTAAAAGTAAATGTGGAAGAAAGGAAAATTGTGCGCTGAGTCTCAGACTGAGGTGCAGACCTGTTTGTTTTGGCTAGATTGATGAGGAGTCCTTAAGGAAAGATACCCCTTGCAAGAGTTCCACCTTTCACAGATCAGGGCCTCCATCAGTATCCCCACCATGCTCAAACACTGGCTGGGAGCAGCCCACAGTGAAAATGGTAGCTGTGTAGTGTATGTAGTAGTAAGTATATCTTGTGGAATGGTAACAGAGGCTATCGGTCAAATATTTTCTTCACAGCAGTAGACTTGAAAGGTACATTTTCATGGCCACCACAACTAGACAATGCAGTAAATGCTAAAATAATGTAGTGACTCTGTATTCTGTTATGTCCTTTTCTCTATTGTTAATTTTACATCTACTAGGTAATTAATATTCCTTAGATTCATATTGCAAACTCTTTCATACAGTGCACATTAGTTGATGTATCTCTTCGTTCTTTCAGTTTCTGGAGGTTGATATTTTGGCCTGGGCTCCCTCAGGGTTCTTGTCAGTGCCTGTTTAGTTTAGTAGTCAGCCAAGGATTTGGGCTGAGTTTATTTTCATATTTTATAACTCAGTACTTCCTTGCTTCTGATGGTCACCTCTCCCCTAAATCTTCACCTGACCTGTCAGCCCAGAGCTCTGTGCTTTGACATCTTAAGTTACAAAAGTCTCAATTTGATGCTGCCTAAGATTAGTTCAGGTTGGGAAACTGAATTCATTATAAAAACAATAAATTCACAAAACTCATCTGGTGCACTTTTGTCGTTCAGATGTAGACTCCTCGCTTTCTGGTTGCTTGTTTTCAAAACTCCCAAGTGTTTCTGCCATGCATTCATACTTTGGTAGTCAGCAGAGATTTGGGCAAAGTTAATACTCAGAATTGGGGTTTTACCCTTTCTACAGTTCTCTTACTATCAATATCACACTCTCCACCCCAACTCCTGCTAATTTTCCAGCTTTTTGGACAGCATTGAAAACTTCCTGCAAATTTGAGCCAGTAAAGTTGCGGGCTTTGGCACTATTACTAAGGGAGTAGGAAAGTACCATCAGCCAATAAAGGAAAAAAAACAACAACAAAACCCCAACAATTCTCACTTCATGCTTATATTGCAGCTGTACCTTAGCAAGGGTAAATTTTCTTCTACTACTGCTTGTTTGTGGTTTTCCAATGCTTTTTACATTTTCAGTTTTTCAATAATTTTTCAAGATTTTATATCTGCAACATGTGAGACGTTTCAACTGATTATGTCCTAGACCACAACTGGTAGCCCAATTGGGAGAAAACATGAATAGCTGACAGTATAAAAAGCTCAAATACATAACAGTAACAAAAAGATAACCAAGCAAATAGAGAGCTGAGTATAATAAGTAAGCAAATACTTAGCAGACTAGGAAAACTCAATGAGCACTAGTCTATAAAATAATTGATTAGTATCACAAATGATGAAAAAATACAAATCAAAATAATTTTAAGCTTTATCACACTCATTACTTTTAAGGGAAAAACCCTAAAACATCTGACAGTGTTAGAT
This sequence comes from Eschrichtius robustus, assembly GCF_028021215.1. Classification (NCBI taxonomy): domain Eukaryota; kingdom Metazoa; phylum Chordata; class Mammalia; order Artiodactyla; family Eschrichtiidae; genus Eschrichtius; species Eschrichtius robustus. The sequence goes on along the minus strand of NC_090827.1, from coordinate 69,275,007 downwards.
TTTGCAATGATATAGAGAAAAACTGCTGTCAGGGTCTAATGGAGAAGAATGACAGGATCTGTTTCTGGACAGTAGTTATCTCTAGTGAAAATTGAAGGTAAGGGAGATGTAAATAGAGGTCCTCTACAATTCCTAAAGTTTCTAGTATTAAATATTGAAAAAAAATATGAGAAGCCAATAGAGAAAAATACTTTTTGGATCTTTGTTGTAGTTTTATTTACTGTGTTTTTGTTGTAAAATAGGTTTCATGGTTGATCTAAAAGTTTATTACCATAATTCCTGGGAAGAACTGGGAAGCTGACTCCAGCTGTGATTCCACAGCAAAGAGTTAAGTAATATAATCAGACCAGACTGTACTACAGAGTGATAGGTAAGTTCATGTTTATGTCAGAATATAATACCAAATGGCCATATTGGTCATGGTGCAGTTTCAAAATTTTTAGTACTCCTTCTTTAGATGAGCTAATTTCTGTCATAGGTAAGTGGATTCCATTCAGGAATCCTCTATTCCTTTTGTAGACCTTTAAGGAAGCACTCATGCTTAAGAGGATCATCACTCACTCAGATGTTGATATCAGCATTAATTAAGGGATAGTTTGTATTTGCCTTATAGTATGCAAATTTAGCCATAAGTCAGCCTTGTAATGAAACTGAAACTCTGAATATATGCCATCTAAAATAACTATTATACTAGTGTGTCAAGTTGAGAACAGAGCACTAATAAAAACCAACTCTAGTTACCCACACTAAACTCCATCTAACATTTTTTTG